>NW_026975052.1:0-238204 GCF_030014295.1 Loxodonta africana
CATAGAGAGATAGTATTACTCTAGCCTTCTCTCGTCTACTCTAATGTAGTCTACTTGCATCTACCCTAGCCTTCCTATCATAAACTACCCTACCCTAACCTATTCTAATCGATTCCATTTGATTCGATTCAAAGCATTTCGATGCGACCGGACACCATCACGCTTGAGTCGGCTCGGTTCCGCAACATCAGCTCGATTCAGCTCGATTTGGCTCGAATCGCTTCAATTCAGCTCGTTTCCACTCGGTTCAGCCTTATTCGGCCCTATTTGGCTCGATTCGACTCTTTTCTACTCTATTTGTCTCTGTTCGACTCCATTTGACTCCACTCTTCTCCATTCTATGCTATTCTACTCTACCCTACGATACTCTAATCTATTCGATTGGATGCGATTCGGAGCAATTCGGTGTGATTCATCTCGTTTTGTTTCCATTTGACTCGATTCGGCTAGAATTGGCTCTATTCAGCTATATCCTGCACTCTTTGACTCTATTTGACTCAATTCTACTCTGCTCTACTCTTGTCTGCTTTACTCTCTCTACTCTAGCCTACTGTACTATATTCTATTCTGTACTATTCTGTTCTATTCTACCCACCCGCCCCTCCCCTACCCTTCCCGAATCTATTTGATTAGATTCGATGTGACGTATTTCCACGCGATTTGACGCGATTAGGCTTGAATCAGCTCGATTCAGTTCGAATCGGCTCTATTCGGCTCGACTTGGCTCCATTTCACTCCGTTCGGCTCGATTAGGCTCGAATTCCATCGATTCTGCTGGATTCTGCTCAATTAGGCCTTATTTGGGCCTATTCGGCCCTATTCTGCTCTATTAGACTCTTTTGTACTCTGTTCATATCTATCCGTCTCTATTGGACTCCGTTCAACTCCATTCTTTCACTATTTTCCTCTCTTCTATTCTACCCTTCCCTACCCTAATCTCTTCTAATCGATTCGATTTGATTTGACGCGATTCGAAGCAACCGGACGTGATTCGTCTCGTTTTGTCTCCACTCGGCTCAATTCGGCTATGTTCTCTCTCTTTGACTCTATTCTATTCTGTTGTATTCTTTCTGTTCTGTTCTATTCTCTCCTATTCTGTTGTACTCTATTCTATTCTACCCTACCCGACCCAACGGCACCCCACCCGAACCTACCCTACTTTAATCTATTGGATTCAATTCGATTCCGTGCAAAGCGATTTGATAGGACTTGACTGGATTCGGCAAATCTGAAGGGATTTGATGAGATTCCATCCGACTCGACGTGATTCAGTAGGATTCTCTGAGGTTTGACGCAATTCGAAGTTATTCGACGTGATCCGATGGGATTCGACACGATATGAAGCGATTTGACCTTGTTTGATTCAAAACGATGTGACTCGACTCGATTCGACCTGATTCGATTCGACGCTGTTCGGTGACAGTCAGTGCGATTCTGCTTGATTCCACTCGATTAGGTGTGATTCGGCAGTATACAGCTCTTTTCGGCTGTCTTCAGCTCCATTCGTCTCTATTCAGCTTATTCGGCTCTATTCGACTGTATTCGACTCTACTCTTTTCCACTCGATTCTACTCGATTCTATTCCTTCTATTCTGTTCTAATCTCTTCTATTCCACTCTACTCTGTTCTATTCTCCCCTCCCCTCCCCTCCCCTTCTCTAATCTATACGTCTCGATTGGATTTGACGCGTTGAACGCGATTCGAGGCGATGAAGCTTGAATCGGCTCGATTCGGCTCGATTTGGCTCTATTCGGCTCAGTTAGGCTCCATTCAGCTTGTTTTGGCTTGAATCGCTTCGAATCTGCTCGATTTGGCCTTCTTCGGCCCTATTCTGCTCTATTCGACTCTTTTCTACTCTATTCGTTTCTATTTGACTCCATTCGACTCCATTCTATTCATTCCACACTATTCTACACTATTCTACTCTATTCTGCTCTACCCTACCCAACACCACCCTAATTTACTCTACTTGCTTCTCCACGATTCCTCTCATTTTGTCTGCATTTGGCTCTATTCAGCTCTATTCTACTCTTCTCTACTCTATTGTATTGTTTCTACTCTGTTCTGTACTATTCTACTCTATTCTACCCTACCCTATGCTACCCAACTCTAAGGTATTGTAATCCACTTGATTGGATTTGATTCAACCCATTTCGACGCGATTCGGCTGGATTTGGCTCTGTTCAAATCTATTCTACTCTACTCTATTCCCCTCTATTCTACTCTAGCCTACTCTTTTCTGTATTCGTTCTGTGTTGTTCTGTTCTATTTTGTTGTGTTCTGTTCTGTTTTATTCTATTCTACTCTATTCTACCCTACTCTAGCCTACCCGAACCTCCCCTAGTCTAGTCTATTCAATTGAATTCGAGAAATTTTGACGCGACTAGGGGCCGAATCGGTGTGATTCATGTCCATTCGGCTCCATTTGTCTCGAATAGTGTGGATTCAGCTCGATTAGGCTCGATTTGGCTCCATTAGGCTCGATTCACTGGATTCGGCTCGATTTCGCTCAATTCAGCTCGATTTGGCCCTCTTTGGCCCTCTTCGGCTCTCTTCAGCTCTTTTCTACTCTACTCGATTCCATTGCACACCATTCTACTCCATTCTACGCTCTTCTACTATAAAAAAAAAATACCCTACTGTAATTGATTCGATGGGATTCGACGCCATTCGACGCGATTTGTCTCGTTTCGTCTCCATTCAGCTTGATTCGACTCTGTTCTACTCTACTCTATTCTACTCTACACTATTCTGCTCTGCTCTACCCTTTTCTACTCTATTCTATTGTATCCTTTCCATTCTCTTCTACTGTGTTCAAGTCTACTCTATTCCATCCTACCCTAATCTAATCTATTCTACTGGATTCGACTCCACGCATCTCGATGCGATTCGGCTCAAATCGGCTCCTTTCCACTCCATTCATCCCCAATCGGCTCAAATCGGTTCGATTCAGCTCTAATCGGCTCCATTCGGCTCCAGTCAGCTCGAATAGGCTCTATTCAGCTCTATTCGGCTCTATTAGACTCTACTCAACTCTATTATCTCTTTTCGACTCCATGCTACACCATTCCACTCCATCCTAAACTATTCTCTACTGTATTGTATTGTACTCTACCCTACTGTAGTCTATTCTATTTGATTGGATTGGAATTGATCAGATTCAATGCAATTCGACGGGATTCGACGCGATACGGCACGATTCCACGGGATTCGGCGTGATTCGTCTTGGTTTCTATCCATTTAGCTCTTTTGGGCTCTATTTGGCTCTATTCGGCAATGTTCGACTCTGCTCTACTCTACTCTTCTATACTCTGCTCGTCTCGACCCTATTCTTTCAGTTCAGTTCTCTTCTGTTCTGTTCTACTGCACTCTATTCTACCCTACCCTACCCTACCCTAACTTAGCCTACTGTAATCTGTTCTATGCTATTCGACACACTTGAATGGAATTCGACCTGATTCGGGTCGTATCGGCTCGATTCATCTCCTTTCTGCTCCATTAAACTCGATTCGGTTCTATTCGGCTCTTTTCCACTCTATTCGGCTCTTTTTGGCAGTATTCGACTCTATTTGACTCTAGTCTACTCGATTCTTTCTGTTCTGTTCTATTCTACTCTATTCTATTCTTCTCTACCCTACCCTAACCTTACCTTCCCCACACTAATCTATTTGATTCGATTCGACACGTTTCAAACGACTCGACATGATTCATCTCGATTCACCTTGAATTTGGTCAATTCGGCTGTATTCAGCTCTGTTTGGCTCTTTTCAGCTCTCTTCAACTCAATTTGACTCTATTCTACTGGACCCGACTCTACTTAATTCTATTCTCTTCTTTCTATTGTGTTCTGTTGTGTTGTAGTCTAGCCTCTCCTGCCGTACCCTCCTCTACTCTAATCTATTCGATTCAACGCATTTCGACGCGATTCCATGTGATTAGGCTTGAATCGGCTCGATTTAGCTCTATTTGGCTCGAATTGGGTCAATTCGTCTCGATTCTGCTCAATTCAGCATAATTAGGCTCGAGTGAACCTTATTCAGCCCTGTTCAGCTCTACTCAACCCTTTCTACTTTATTTGTCTCTATTTGGCTCCATTCAACTCCCTTCCACACCATTCTACTCTTTTCTACTCTATTCTATTCTGTTCTACCCTACCCTACTCTAATCTATTCTAATCGATTCGATTCATCACGATTTGTCTCCTTTCCTCTCCATTCGAATCGATTCGGCTTGAATTGGATCTATTCATCTATATTCTGCACTACCCGACTCTGACTATTCCACTCTACTCAACTCTACTCCGTTCTACTCTTGGTATTCTCTTCTGTTCTACTCTATTCTATTCTTCTGTGCCCTTCCCTACTGAATCCCAGTCTAACCTACACTACTCTAATCTATTCAATTTAATTCGATTCCATTCAGTTTGACACCATTCGACCCGATTTGAGACAATTCGATGGGATTCGGTGAGATTCCGCGAGATTTGATGCGTTTTGGTGGGATTTGATGGAATTCGACGAGATCCGATGCAATAGGATGCAATTAAGTGTGTTTTGGCTCGAATTTGCTGGGTTCAGATTGTCTCTATTTGGCTCATTTCAGCTCCACTAGGCTCCATTCATCCCGAATCTGGTCGACTCAACTCGATTCGGCTCATTTTGGTCATATGTGGTCCTATTCAGCGTTATTCGGCTCTATTCAACTCTTTTCTACCCTATTCATCTCTGTTTGAATCCATCTGACTCCATGCCACACCATTCTATTCCATTCTACACTACTGTATTCTACAAAACCCTCCCCCACCCTAGCCTATCCTAATCTAGTCTGCTCTTTTCTAGTCTCCTTTTCTATTTTCTCTATTCCATCCTATGCTACTCTACCATACCCTACACTAAGCTAACCTACCCTGACCTATGCTGTTCTATTCTATTTCCTTCTATTTTCTCTGTTCCACCGTATGCTTCCCTACCCTATGCTACCCCACCGTACCATACTCTACTACTTTGGGTTACTCAATAAGGGTCCTAATTAAGGGGAGTAGTTCGGGCAAGGGTACTCCTTAAGGCAAGTGTACTAGTTCAGGCTACTAGTCAAGGCCAGGGTACTAGTTATGCAAGGGCACTAGTTAAGGCCAGGCTACTAGTTAAGGCATGGGTACTTGTTGAGGGTACTGGTTAAGGCAAGGGTACCAGTTCAGGCTACTTGTTAAGGACGTACTACTAGTGAAGGCAAGGGTACTAGTGAAGACTACTGGTTAAGGCAAGGGTACTTGTTAGGACTACTAGTTAAGGCAAGGGTACTACATTAGGCTAAGAGTTCAGGCAAGGGTACTCGTTCAGATTACTGACTTAGGGTACTCTTCAAGACTAGTTGTCTAGGCTACTGCTCTATGCCACTAGTCTAGCTGACTAGTCCAGCTTACTAGTCTAGGCTTCTACTCTAGCCTTCTCTCGTCTACTCTAATGTAGTCTACTTGCATCTACCCTAGCCTTCCTATCATAAACTACCCTACCCTAACCTATTCTAATCGATTCCATTTGATTCGATTCAAAGCATTTCGATGCGACCGGACACCATCACGCTTGAGTCGGCTCGGTTCCGCAACATCAGCTCGATTCAGCTCGATTTGGCTCGAATCGCTTCAATTCAGCTCGTTTCCACTCGGTTCAGCCTTATTCGGCCCTATTTGGCTCGATTCGACTCTTTTCTACTCTATTTGTCTCTGTTCGACTCCATTTGACTCCACTCTTCTCCATTCTATGCTATTCTACTCTACCCTACGATACTCTAATCTATTCGATTGGATGCGATTCGGAGCAATTCGGTGTGATTCATCTCGTTTTGTTTCCATTTGACTCGATTCGGCTAGAATTGGCTCTATTCAGCTATATCCTGCACTCTTTGACTCTATTTGACTCAATTCTACTCTGCTCTACTCTTGTCTGCTTTACTCTCTCTACTCTAGCCTACTGTACTATATTCTATTCTGTACTATTCTGTTCTATTCTACCCACCCGCCCCTCCCCTACCCTTCCCGAATCTATTTGATTAGATTCGATGTGACGTATTTCCACGCGATTTGACGCGATTAGGCTTGAATCAGCTCGATTCAGTTCGAATCGGCTCTATTCGGCTCGACTTGGCTCCATTTCACTCCGTTCGGCTCGATTAGGCTCGAATTCCATCGATTCTGCTGGATTCTGCTCAATTAGGCCTTATTTGGGCCTATTCGGCCCTATTCTGCTCTATTAGACTCTTTTGTACTCTGTTCATATCTATCCGTCTCTATTGGACTCCGTTCAACTCCATTCTTTCACTATTTTCCTCTCTTCTATTCTACCCTTCCCTACCCTAATCTCTTCTAATCGATTCGATTTGATTTGACGCGATTCGAAGCAACCGGACGTGATTCGTCTCGTTTTGTCTCCACTCGGCTCAATTCGGCTATGTTCTCTCTCTTTGACTCTATTCTATTCTGTTGTATTCTTTCTGTTCTGTTCTATTCTCTCCTATTCTGTTGTACTCTATTCTATTCTACCCTACCCGACCCAACGGCACCCCACCCGAACCTACCCTACTTTAATCTATTGGATTCAATTCGATTCCGTGCAAAGCGATTTGATAGGACTTGACTGGATTCGGCAAATCTGAAGGGATTTGATGAGATTCCATGCGACTCGACGTGATTCAGTAGGATTCTCTGAGGTTTGACGCAATTCGAAGTTATTCGACGTGATCCGATGGGATTCGACACGATATGAAGCGATTTGACCTTGTTTGATTCAAAACGATGTGACTCGACTCGATTCGACCTGATTCGATTCGACGCTGTTCGGTGACAGTCAGTGCGATTCTGCTTGATTCCACTCGATTAGGTGTGATTCGGCAGTATACAGCTCTTTTCGGCTGTCTTCAGCTCCATTCGTCTCTATTCAGCTTATTCGGCTCTATTCGACTGTATTCGACTCTACTCTTTTCCACTCGATTCTACTCGATTCTATTCCTTCTATTCTGTTCTAATCTCTTCTATTCCACTCTACTCTGTTCTATTCTCCCCTCCCCTCCCCTCCCCTTCTCTAATCTATACGTCTCGATTGGATTTGACGCGTTGAACGCGATTCGAGGCGATGAAGCTTGAATCGGCTCGATTCGGCTCGATTTGGCTCTATTCGGCTCAGTTAGGCTCCATTCAGCTTGTTTTGGCTTGAATCGCTTCGAATCTGCTCGATTTGGCCTTCTTCGGCCCTATTCTGCTCTATTCGACTCTTTTCTACTCTATTCGTTTCTATTTGACTCCATTCGACTCCATTCTATTCATTCCACACTATTCTACACTATTCTACTCTATTCTGCTCTACCCTACCCAACACCACCCTAATTTACTCTACTTGCTTCTCCACGATTCCTCTCATTTTGTCTGCATTTGGCTCTATTCAGCTCTATTCTACTCTTCTCTACTCTATTGTATTGTTTCTACTCTGTTCTGTACTATTCTACTCTATTCTACCCTACCCTATGCTACCCAACTCTAAGGTATTGTAATCCACTTGATTGGATTTGATTCAACCCATTTCGACGCGATTCGGCTGGATTTGGCTCTGTTCAAATCTATTCTACTCTACTCTATTCCCCTCTATTCTACTCTAGCCTACTCTTTTCTGTATTCGTTCTGTGTTGTTCTGTTCTATTTTGTTGTGTTCTGTTCTGTTTTATTCTATTCTACTCTATTCTACCCTACTCTAGCCTACCCGAACCTCCCCTAGTCTAGTCTATTCAATTGAATTCGAGAAATTTTGACGCGACTAGGGGCCGAATCGGTGTGATTCATGTCCATTCGGCTCCATTTGTCTCGAATAGTGTGGATTCAGCTCGATTAGGCTCGATTTGGCTCCATTAGGCTCGATTCACTGGATTCGGCTCGATTTCGCTCAATTCAGCTCGATTTGGCCCTCTTTGGCCCTCTTCGGCTCTCTTCAGCTCTTTTCTACTCTACTCGATTCCATTGCACACCATTCTACTCCATTCTACGCTCTTCTACTATAAAAAAAAAATACCCTACTGTAATTGATTCGATGGGATTCGACGCCATTCGACGCGATTTGTCTCGTTTCGTCTCCATTCAGCTTGATTCGACTCTGTTCTACTCTACTCTATTCTACTCTACACTATTCTGCTCTGCTCTACCCTTTTCTACTCTATTCTATTGTATCCTTTCCATTCTCTTCTACTGTGTTCAAGTCTACTCTATTCCATCCTACCCTAATCTAATCTATTCTACTGGATTCGACTCCACGCATCTCGATGCGATTCGGCTCAAATCGGCTCCTTTCCACTCCATTCATCCCCAATCGGCTCAAATCGGTTCGATTCAGCTCTAATCGGCTCCATTCGGCTCCAGTCAGCTCGAATAGGCTCTATTCAGCTCTATTCGGCTCTATTAGACTCTACTCAACTCTATTATCTCTTTTCGACTCCATGCTACACCATTCCACTCCATCCTAAACTATTCTCTACTGTATTGTATTGTACTCTACCCTACTGTAGTCTATTCTATTTGATTGGATTGGAATTGATCAGATTCAATGCAATTCGACGGGATTCGACGCGATACGGCACGATTCCACGGGATTCGGCGTGATTCGTCTTGGTTTCTATCCATTTAGCTCTTTTGGGCTCTATTTGGCTCTATTCGGCAATGTTCGACTCTGCTCTACTCTACTCTTCTATACTCTGCTCGTCTCGACCCTATTCTTTCAGTTCAGTTCTCTTCTGTTCTGTTCTACTGCACTCTATTCTACCCTACCCTACCCTACCCTAACTTAGCCTACTGTAATCTGTTCTATGCTATTCGACACACTTGAATGGAATTCGACCTGATTCGGGTCGTATCGGCTCGATTCATCTCCTTTCTGCTCCATTAAACTCGATTCGGTTCTATTCGGCTCTTTTCCACTCTATTCGGCTCTTTTTGGCAGTATTCGACTCTATTTGACTCTAGTCTACTCGATTCTTTCTGTTCTGTTCTATTCTACTCTATTCTATTCTTCTCTACCCTACCCTAACCTTACCTTCCCCACACTAATCTATTTGATTCGATTCGACACGTTTCAAACGACTCGACATGATTCATCTCGATTCACCTTGAATTTGGTCAATTCGGCTGTATTCAGCTCTGTTTGGCTCTTTTCAGCTCTCTTCAACTCAATTTGACTCTATTCTACTGGACCCGACTCTACTTAATTCTATTCTCTTCTTTCTATTGTGTTCTGTTGTGTTGTAGTCTAGCCTCTCCTGCCGTACCCTCCTCTACTCTAATCTATTCGATTCAACGCATTTCGACGCGATTCCATGTGATTAGGCTTGAATCGGCTCGATTTAGCTCTATTTGGCTTGAATTGGGTCAATTCGTCTCGATTCTGCTCAATTCAGCATAATTAGGCTCGAGTGAACCTTATTCAGCCCTGTTCAGCTCTACTCAACCCTTTCTACTTTATTTGTCTCTATTTGGCTCCATTCAACTCCCTTCCACACCATTCTACTCTTTTCTACTCTATTCTATTCTGTTCTACCCTACCCTACTCTAATCTATTCTAATCGATTCGATTCATCACGATTTGTCTCCTTTCCTCTCCATTCGAATCGATTCGGCTTGAATTGGATCTATTCATCTATATTCTGCACTACCCGACTCTGACTATTCCACTCTACTCAACTCTACTCCGTTCTACTCTTGGTATTCTCTTCTGTTCTACTCTATTCTATTCTTCTGTGCCCTTCCCTACTGAATCCCAGTCTAACCTACACTACTCTAATCTATTCAATTTAATTCGATTCCATTCAGTTTGACACCATTCGACCCGATTTGAGACAATTCGATGGGATTCGGTGAGATTCCGCGAGATTTGATGCGTTTTGGTGGGATTTGATGGAATTCGACGAGATCCGATGCAATAGGATGCAATTAAGTGTGTTTTGGCTCGAATTTGCTGGGTTCAGATTGTCTCTATTTGGCTCATTTCAGCTCCACTAGGCTCCATTCATCCCGAATCTGGTCGACTCAACTCGATTCGGCTCATTTTGGTCATATGTGGTCCTATTCAGCGTTATTCGGCTCTATTCAACTCTTTTCTACCCTATTCATCTCTGTTTGAATCCATCTGACTCCATGCCACACCATTCTATTCCATTCTACACTACTGTATTCTACAAAACCCTCCCCCACCCTAGCCTATCCTAATCTAGTCTGCTCTTTTCTAGTCTCCTTTTCTATTTTCTCTATTCCATCCTATGCTACTCTACCATACCCTACACTAAGCTAACCTACCCTGACCTATGCTGTTCTATTCTATTTCCTTCTATTTTCTCTGTTCCACCGTATGCTTCCCTACCCTATGCTACCCCACCGTACCATACTCTACTACTTTGGGTTACTCAATAAGGGTCCTAATTAAGGGGAGTAGTTCGGGCAAGGGTACTCCTTAAGGCAAGTGTACTAGTTCAGGCTACTAGTCAAGGCCAGGGTACTAGTTATGCAAGGGCACTAGTTAAGGCCAGGCTACTAGTTAAGGCATGGGTACTTGTTGAGGGTACTGGTTAAGGCAAGGGTACCAGTTCAGGCTACTTGTTAAGGACGTACTACTAGTGAAGGCAAGGGTACTAGTGAAGACTACTGGTTAAGGCAAGGGTACTTGTTAGGACTACTAGTTAAGGCAAGGGTACTACATTAGGCTAAGAGTTCAGGCAAGGGTACTCGTTCAGATTACTGACTTAGGGTACTCTTCAAGACTAGTTGTCTAGGCTACTGCTCTATGCCACTAGTCTAGCTGACTAGTCCAGCTTACTAGTCTAGGCTTCTACTCTAGCCTTCTCTCGTCTACTCTAATGTAGTCTACTTGCATCTACCCTAGCCTTCCTATCATAAACTACCCTACCCTAACCTATTCTAATCGATTCCATTTGATTCGATTCAAAGCATTTCGATGCGACCGGACACCATCACGCTTGAGTCGGCTCGGTTCCGCAACATCAGCTCGATTCAGCTCGATTTGGCTCGAATCGCTTCAATTCAGCTCGTTTCCACTCGGTTCAGCCTTATTCGGCCCTATTTGGCTCGATTCGACTCTTTTCTACTCTATTTGTCTCTGTTCGACTCCATTTGACTCCACTCTTCTCCATTCTATGCTATTCTACTCTACCCTACGATACTCTAATCTATTCGATTGGATGCGATTCGGAGCAATTCGGTGTGATTCATCTCGTTTTGTTTCCATTTGACTCGATTCGGCTAGAATTGGCTCTATTCAGCTATATCCTGCACTCTTTGACTCTATTTGACTCAATTCTACTCTGCTCTACTCTTGTCTGCTTTACTCTCTCTACTCTAGCCTACTGTACTATATTCTATTCTGTACTATTCTGTTCTATTCTACCCACTCGCCCCTCCCCTACCCTTCCCGAATCTATTTGATTAGATTCGATGTGACGTATTTCCACGCGATTTGACGCGATTAGGCTTGAATCAGCTCGATTCAGTTCGAATCGGCTCTATTCGGCTCGACTTGGCTCCATTTCACTCCGTTCGGCTCGATTAGGCTCGAATTCCATCGATTCTGCTGGATTCTGCTCAATTAGGCCTTATTTGGGCCTATTCGGCCCTATTCTGCTCTATTAGACTCTTTTGTACTCTGTTCATATCTATCCGTCTCTATTGGACTCCGTTCAACTCCATTCTTTCACTATTTTCCTCTCTTCTATTCTACCCTTCCCTACCCTAATCTCTTCTAATCGATTCGATTTGATTTGACGCGATTCGAAGCAACCGGACGTGATTCGTCTCGTTTTGTCTCCACTCGGCTCAATTCGGCTATGTTCTCTCTCTTTGACTCTATTCTATTCTGTTGTATTCTTTCTGTTCTGTTCTATTCTCTCCTATTCTGTTGTACTCTATTCTATTCTACCCTACCCGACCCAACGGCACCCCACCCGAACCTACCCTACTTTAATCTATTGGATTCAATTCGATTCCGTGCAAAGCGATTTGATAGGACTTGACTGGATTCGGCAAATCTGAAGGGATTTGATGAGATTCCATGCGACTCGACGTGATTCAGTAGGATTCTCTGAGGTTTGACGCAATTCGAAGTTATTCGACGTGATCCGATGGGATTCGACACGATATGAAGCGATTTGACCTTGTTTGATTCAAAACGATGTGACTCGACTCGATTCGACCTGATTCGATTCGACGCTGTTCGGTGACAGTCAGTGCGATTCTGCTTGATTCCACTCGATTAGGTGTGATTCGGCAGTATACAGCTCTTTTCGGCTGTCTTCAGCTCCATTCGTCTCTATTCAGCTTATTCGGCTCTATTCGACTGTATTCGACTCTACTCTTTTCCACTCGATTCTACTCGATTCTATTCCTTCTATTCTGTTCTAATCTCTTCTATTCCACTCTACTCTGTTCTATTCTCCCCTCCCCTCCCCTCCCCTTCTCTAATCTATACGTCTCGATTGGATTTGACGCGTTGAACGCGATTCGAGGCGATGAAGCTTGAATCGGCTCGATTCGGCTCGATTTGGCTCTATTCGGCTCAGTTAGGCTCCATTCAGCTTGTTTTGGCTTGAATCGCTTCGAATCTGCTCGATTTGGCCTTCTTCGGCCCTATTCTGCTCTATTCGACTCTTTTCTACTCTATTCGTTTCTACTTGACTCCATTCGACTCCATTCTATTCATTCCACACTATTCTACTCTATTCTGCTCTACCCTACCCAACACCACCCTAATTTACTCTACTTGCTTCTCCACGATTCCTCTCATTTTGTCTGCATTTGGCTCTATTCAGCTCTATTCTACTCTTCTCTACTCTATTGTATTGTTTCTACTCTGTTCTGTACTATTCTACTCTATTCTACCCTACCCTATGCTACCCAACTCTAAGGTATTGTAATCCACTTGATTGGATTTGATTCAACCCATTTCGACGCGATTCGGCTCGATTTGGCTCTGTTCAAATCTATTCTACTCTACTCTATTCCCCTCTACTCTACTCTAGCCTACTCTTTTCTGCATTCGTTCTGTGTTGTTCTGTTCTATTTTGTTGTGTTCTGTTCTGTTTTATTCTATTCTACTCTATTCTACCCTACTCTAGCCTACCCGAACCTCCCCTACTCTAGTCTATTCAATTGAATTCGAGAAATTTTGACGCGACTAGGGGCCGAATCGGTGTGATTCATGTCCATTCGGCTCCATTTGTCTCGAATAGTGTCGATTCAGCTCGATTAGCCTCGATTTGGCTCCATTAGGCTCGATTCACTGGATTCGGCTCGATTTCGCTCAATTCAGCTCGATTTGGCCCTCTTTGGCCCTCTTCGGCTCTCTTCAGCTCTTTTCTACTCTACTCGATTCCATTGCACACCATTCTACTCCATTCTACGCTCTTCTACTATACCCTACTGTAATTGATTCGATGGGATTCGACGCCATTCGACGCGATTTGTCTCGTTTCGTCTCCATTCAGCTTGATTCGACTCTGTTCTACTCTACTCTATTCTACTCTACACTATTCTGCTCTGCTCTACCCTTTTCTACTCTATTCTATTGTATCCTTTCCATTCTCTTCTACTGTGTTCAAGTCTACTCTATTCCATCCTACCCTAATCTAATCTATTCTACTGGATTCGATTCCACGCATCTCGATGCGATTCGGCTCAAATCGGCTCCTTTCCACTCCATTCATCCCCAATCGGCTCAAATCGGTTCGATTCAGCTCTAATCGGCTCCATTCGGCTCTAGTCAGCTCGAATAGGCTCTATTCAGCTCTATCCGGCTCTATTAGGCTCTACTCAACTCTATTATCTCTTTTCGACTCCACTCGACTCCATGCTACACCATTCTACTCCATCCTAAACTTTTCTCTACTGTATTGTATTGTACTCTACCCTACTCTAGTCTATTCTATTTGATTGGATTGGAATTGATCAGATTCAATGCAATTCGACGGGATTCAACGCGATACGGCACGATTCCACGGGATTCGGCGTGATTCGTCTTGGTTTCTATCCATTTAGCTCTTTTGGGCTCTATTCGGCAATGTTCGACTCTGCTCTACTCTACTCTTCTATACTCTGCTCGTCTCGACCCTATTCTTTCAGTTCTGTTCTGTTCTGTTCTACTGCACTCTATTCTACCCTACCCTACCCTAACTTAGCCTACTGTAATCTGTTCTATGCTATTCGACACACCTGAATGGGATTCGACCTGATTCGGGTCATATCGGCTCGATTCATCTCCTTTCTGCTCCTTTAAACTCGATTCGGTTCTATTCGGCTCTTTCCCACTCTATTCGGCTCTTTTTGGCAGTATTCGACTCTATTTGACTCTAGTCTACTCGATTCTTTCTGTTCTGTTCTATTCTACTCTATTCTATTCTTCTCTACCCTACCCTAACCTTACCTTCCCCACACTAATCTATTTGATTCGATTCGACACGTTTCAAACGACTCGACATGATTCATCTCGATTCACCTTGAATTTGGTCAATTCGGCTGTATTCAGCTCTGTTTGGCTCTTTTCGGCTCTCTTCAACTCAATTTGACTCTATTCTACTGGACCCGACTCTACTTAATTCTATTCTCTTCTTTCTATTGTGTTCTGTTGTGTTGTAGTCTAGCCTCTCCTGCCGTACCCTCCTCTACTCTAATCTATTCGATTCAACGCATTTCGACGCGATTCCATGTGATTAGGCTTGAATCGGCTCGATTTAGCTCTATTTGGCTTGAATTGGGTCAATTCGTCTCGATTCTGCTCAATTCAGCATAATTAGGCTCGAGTGAACCTTATTCAGCCCTGTTCAGCTCTACTCAACCCTTTCTACTTTATTTGTCTCTATTTGGCTCCATTCAACTCCCTTCCACACCATTCTACTCTTTTCTACTCTATTCTATTCTGTTCTACCCTACCCTACTCTAATCTATTCTAATCGATTCGATTCATCACGATTTGTCTCCTTTCCTCTCCATTCGAATCGATTCGGCTTGAATTGGATCTATTCATCTATATTCTGCACTACCCGACTCTGACTATTCCACTCTACTCAACTCTACTCCATTCTACTCTTGGTATTCTCTTCTGTTCTACTCTATTCTATTCTTCTGTGCCCTTCCCTACTGAATCCCAGTCTAACCTACACTACTCTAATCTATTCAATTTAATTCGATTCCATTCAGTTTGACACCATTCGACCCGATTTGAGACAATTCGATGGGATTCGGTGAGATTCCGCGAGATTTGATGCGTTTTGGTGGGATTTGATGGAATTCGACGAGATCCGATGCAATAGGATGCAATTAAGTGTGTTTTGGCTCGATTTTGCTGGGTTCAGATTGTCTCTATTTGGCTCATTTCAGCTCCACTAGGCTCCATTCATCCCGAATCTGATCGACTCGACTCGATTCGGCTCATTTTGGTCATATGTGGTCCTATTCAGCGTTATTCGGCTCTATTCAACTCTTTTCTACTCTCTGCATCTCTGTTCGAATCCATTTGACTCCATTCCACACCATTCTATTCCATTCTACACTACTGTATTCTACAAAACCCTCCCCCACCCTAGCCTATCCTAATCTAGTCTGCTCTTTTCTAGTCTCCTTTTCTAATTTCTCTGTTCCATCCTATGCTACTCTACCATACCCTGCACTAAGCTAACCTACCCTGACCTATGCTGTTCTATTCTATTTCCTTCTATTTTCTCTGTTCCACCGTATGCTTCCCTACCCTATGCTACCCCACCGTACCATACTCTACTACTTAGGGTTACTTAATAAGGGTCCTAATTAAGGGGAGTAGTTCGGGCAAGGGTACTCCTTAAGGCAAGTGTACTAGTTCAGGCTACTAGTTAAGGCCAGGGTACTAGTTATGCAAGGGCACTAGTTAAGGCCAGGCTACTAGTTAAGGCATGGGTACTTGTTGAGGGTACTGGTTAAGGCAAGGGTACCAGTTCAGGCTACTTGTTAAGGACATACTACTAGTGAAGGCAAGGGTACTAGTGAAGACTACTGGTTAAGGCAAGGGTACTTGTTAGGACTACTAGTTAAGGCAAGGGTACTAGATTAGGCTAAGAGTTCAGGCAAGGGTACTCGTTCAGATTACTGACTTAGGGTACTATTCAAGACTAGTTGTCTAGGCTACTGCTCTATGCCACTAGTCTAGCTGACTAGTCCAGCTTACTAGTCTAGGCTTCTACTCTAGCCTTCTCTTGTCTACTCTAATGTAGTCTACTTGCATCTACCCTAGTCTTCCTATCATAAACTACCCTACCCTAACCTATTCTAATCGATTCCATTTGATTCGATTCAAAGCATTTTGATGCGACCGGACACCATCACGCTTGAGTCGGCTCGATTCCGCAACATCAGCTCGATTCAGCTCGATTTGGCTCGAATCGCTTCAATTCAGCTCGTTTCCACTCGGTTCAGCCTTATTCGGCCCTATTTGGCTCGATTCGACTCTTTTCTACTCTATTTGTCTCTGTTCGACTCCATTTGACTCCACTCTTCTCCATTCTATGCTATTCTACTCTATTCTGTTCTACTCTACCCTACGATACTCTAATCTATTCGATTGGATGCGATTCTTAGCAATTCGGTGTGATTCATCTCGTTTTGTTTCCATTTGACTCGATTCGGCCAGAATTGGCTCTATTCAGCTATATCCTGCACTCTTTGACTCTATTTGACTCAATTCTACTCTGCTCTACTCTTGTCTGCTTTACTCTCTCTACTCTACCCTACTGTACTATATTCTATTCTGTACTATTCTGTTCTATTCTACCCACCCGCCCCTCCCCTCCCCTTCCCTAATCTATTTGATTAGATTCGATGTGACGTATTTCCACGCGATTTGACGCGATTAGGCTTGAATCAGCTCGATTCAGTTCGAATCGGCTCTATTCGGCTCGACTTGGCTCCATTTCACTCCATTCGGCTCGATTAGGCTCGAATTCCATCGATTCTGCTGGATTCTGCTCGATTAGGCCTTATTTGGGCCTATTCGGCCCTATTCTGCTCTATTAGACTCTTTTGTACTCTATTCATATCTATCCGTCTCTATTGGACTCCGTTCAACTCCATTCCTCACTATTTTCCTCTCTTCTATTCTACCCTTCCCTACCCTAATCTCTTCTAATCGATTCGATTTGATTTGACGCGATTCGAAGCAACCGGACGTGATTCGTCTCATTTTGTCTCCACTCGGCTCAATTTGGCTATGTTCTCTGTCTTTGACTCTATTCTATTCTGTTGTATTCTTTCTGTTCTGCTCTATTCTCCCCTATTCTGTTGTACTCTATTCTATTCTACCCTACCCGACCCAACGGCACCCCACCCGAACCTTCCCTACTTTAATCTATTGGATGCAATTCGATTCCGTGCAACGCGATTTGATAGGACTTGACTGGATTCGGCAAATCTGAAGGGATTTGATGAGATTCCATGCGACTCGACGTGACTCAGTAGGATTCTCTGAGGTTTGACGCAATTCGAAGTTATTCGACGTGATTCGATGGGATTCGACACGATATGAAGCAATTTGACCTTGTTTGATTCAAAACGATGTGACTCGACTCGATTCGACCTGATTCGATTCAACGCTGTTCGGTGACAGTGTGATTCTGCTTGATTCCGCTCGATTAGGTGTGATTCGGCAGTATACAGCTCTTTTCGGCTGTATTCAGCTCCATTCATCTCTATTCAGCTTATTCGGCTCTATTCGACTGTATTCGACTCTACTCTTTTCCACTCGATTCTACTCGATTCTATTCCTTCTATTCTGTTCTAATCTCTTCTATTCCACTCTACTCTGTTCTATTCTCCCCTCCCCTCCCCTCCCCTCCCCTTCTCTAATCTATACGTCTCGATTGGATTTGACGCGTTGAACGCGATTCGAGGCGATGAAGCTTGAATCGGCTCGATTCGGCTCGATTTGGCTCTATTCGGCTCAGTTAGGCTCCATTCAGCTTGTTTTGGCTTGAATCGCTTCGAATCTGCTCGATTTGGCCTTCTTCGGCCCTATTCTGCTCTATTCGACTCTTTTCTACTCTATTCGTTTCTACTTGACTCCATTCTACTCCATTCTATTCATTCCACACTATTCTACTCTATTCTGCTCTACCCTACCCAACACCACTCTAATTTACTCTACTTGCTTCTACACGATTCCTCTCATTTTGTCTGCATTTGGCTCTATTCAGCTCTATTCTACTCTTCTCTACTCTATTGTATTGTTTCTACTCTGTTCTGTACTATTCTACTCTATTCTACCCTACCCTATGCTACCCAACTCTAAGGTATTGTAATCCACTTGATTGGATTTGATTCAACCCATTTCAACGCGATTCGGCTCGATTTGGCTCTGTTCAAATCTATTCTACTCTACTCTATTCCCCTCTACTCTACTCTAGCCTACTCTTTTCTGCATTCGTTCTGTGTTGTTCTGTTCTATTTTGTTGTGTTCTGTTCTGTTTTATTCTATTCTACTCTATTCTACCCTACTCTAGCCTACCCGAACCTCCCCTACTCTAGTCTATTCAATTGAATTCGAGAAATTTTGACGCGACTAGGGGCCGAATCGGTGTGATTCATGTCCATTCGGCTCCATTTGTCTCGAATAGTGTCGATTCAGCTCGATTAGGCTCGATTTGGCTCCATTAGGCTCGATTCACTGGATTCGGCTCGATTTCGCTCAATTCAGCTCGATTTGGCCCTCTTTGGCCCTCTTCGGCTCTCTTCAGCTCTTTTCTACTCTACTCGATTCCATTGCACACCATTCTACTCCATTCTACGCTCTTCTACTATACCCTACTGTAATTGATTCGATGGGATTCGACGCCATTCGACGCGATTTGTCTCGTTTCGTCTCCATTCAGCTTGATTCGACTCTGTTCTACTCTACTCTATTCTACTCTACACTATTCTGCTCTGCTCTACCCTTTTCTACTCTATTCTATTGTATCCTTTCCATTCTCTTCTACTGTGTTCAAGTCTACTCTATTCCATCCTACCCTAATCTAATCTATTCTACTGGATTCGATTCCACGCATCTCGATGCGATTCGGCTCAAATCGGCTCCTTTCCACTCCATTCATCCCCAATCGGCTCAAATCGGTTCGATTCAGCTCTAATCGGCTCCATTCGGCTCCATTCAGCTCGAATAGGCTCTATTCAGCTCTATTCGGCTCTATTAGGCTCTACTCAACTCTATTATCTCTTTTCGACTCCACTCGACTCCATGCTACACCATTCTACTCCATCCTAAACTATTCTCTACTGTATTGTATTGTACTCTACCCTACTCTAGTCTATTCTATTTGATTGGATTGGAATTGATCAGATTCAATGCAATTCGACGGGATTCGACGCGATACGGCACGATTCCACGGGATTCGGCGTGATTCGTCTTGGTTTCTATCCATTTAGCTCTTTTGGGCTCTATTCGGCAATGTTCGACTCTGCTCTACTCTACTCTTCTATACTCTGCTCGTCTCGACCCTATTCTTTCAGTTCTGTTCTGTTCTGTTCTACTGCACTCTATTCTACCCTACCCTACCCTAACTTAGCCTACTGTAATCTGTTCTATGCTATTCGACACACCTGAATGGGATTCGACCTGATTCGGGTCATATCGGCTCGATTCATCTCCTTTCTGCTCCTTTAAACTCGATTCGGTTCTATTCGGCTCTTTCCCACTCTATTCGGCTCTTTTTGGCAGTATTCGACTCTATTTGACTCTAGTCTACTCGATTCTTTCTGTTCTGTTCTATTCTACTCTATTCTATTCTTCTCTACCCTACCCTAACCTTACCTTCCCCACACTAATCTATTTGATTCGATTCGACACGTTTCAAACGACTCGACATGATTCATCTCGATTCACCTTGAATTTGGTCAATTCGGCTGTATTCAGCTCTGTTTGGCTCTTTTCGGCTCTCTTCAACTCAATTTGACTCTATTCTACTGGACCCGACTCTACTTAATTCTATTCTCTTCTTTCTATTGTGTTCTGTTGTGTTGTAGTCTAGCCTCTCCTGCCGTACCCTCCTCTACTCTAATCTATTCGATTCAACGCATTTCGACGCGATTCCATGTGATTAGGCTTGAATCGGCTCGATTTAGCTCTATTTGGCTTGAATTGGGTCAATTCGTCTCGATTCTGCTCAATTCAGCATAATTAGGCTCGAGTGAACCTTATTCAGCCCTGTTCAGCTCTACTCAACCCTTTCTACTTTATTTGTCTCTATTTGGCTCCATTCAACTCCCTTCCACACCATTCTACTCTTTTCTACTCTATTCTATTCTGTTCTACCCTACCCTACTCTAATCTATTCTAATCGATTCGATTCATCACGATTTGTCTCCTTTCCTCTCCATTCGAATCGATTCGGCTTGAATTGGATCTATTCATCTATATTCTGCACTACCCGACTCTGACTATTCCACTCTACTCAACTCTACTCCATTCTACTCTTGGTATTCTCTTCTGTTCTACTCTATTCTATTCTTCTGTGCCCTTCCCTACTGAATCCCAGTCTAACCTACACTACTCTAATCTATTCAATTTAATTCGATTCCATTCAGTTTGACACCATTCGACCCGATTTGAGACAATTCGACGGGATTCGGTGAGATTCCGTGAGATTTGATGCGTTTTGGTGGGATTTGATGGAATTCGACGAGATCCGATGCAATAGGATGCAATTAAGTGTGTTTTGGCTCGATTTTGCTGGGTTCAGATTGTCTCTATTTGGCTCATTTCAGCTCCACTAGGCTCCATTCATCCCGAATCTGATCGACTCGACTCGATTCGGCTCATTTTGGTCATATGTGGTCCTATTCAGCGTTATTCGGCTCTATTCAACTCTTTTCTACTCTCTGCATCTCTGTTCGAATCCATTTGACTCCATTCCACACCATTCTATTCCATTCTACACTACTGTATTCTACAAAACCCTCCCCCACCCTAGCCTATCCTAATCTAGTCTGCTCTTTTCTAGTCTCCTTTTCTAATTTCTCTGTTCCATCCTATGCTACTCTACCATACCCTGCACTAAGCTAACCTACCCTGACCTATGCTGTTCTATTCTATTTCCTTCTATTTTCTCTGTTCCACCGTATGCTTCCCTACCCTATGCTACCCCACCGTACCATACTCTACTACTTAGGGTTACTCAATAAGGGTCCTAATTAAGGGGAGTAGTTCGGGCAAGGGTACTCCTTAAGGCAAGTGTACTAGTTCAGGCTACTAGTTAAGGCCAGGGTACTAGTTATGCAAGGGCACTAGTTAAGGCCAGGCTACTAGTTAAGGCATGGGTACTTGTTGAGGGTACTGGTTAAGGCAAGGGTACCAGTTCAGGCTACTTGTTAAGGACATACTACTAGTGAAGGCAAGGGTACTAGTGAAGACTACTGGTTAAGGCAAGGGTACTTGTTAGGACTACTAGTTAAGGCAAGGGTACTAGATTAGGCTAAGAGTTCAGGCAAGGGTACTCGTTCAGATTACTGACTTAGGGTACTATTCAAGACTAGTTGTCTAGGCTACTGCTCTATGCCACTAGTCTAGCTGACTAGTCCAGCTTACTAGTCTAGGCTTCTACTCTAGCCTTCTCTTGTCTACTCTAATGTAGTCTACTTGCATCTACCCTAGTCTTCCTATCATAAACTACCCTACCCTAACCTATTCTAATCGATTCCATTTGATTCGATTCAAAGCATTTCGATGCGACCGGACACCATCACGCTTGAGTCGGCTCGATTCCGCAACATCAGCTCGATTCAGCTCGATTTGGCTCGAATCGCTTCAATTCAGCTCGTTTCCACTCGGTTCAGCCTTATTCGGCCCTATTTGGCTCGATTCGACTCTTTTCTACTCTATTTGTCTCTGTTCGACTCCATTTGACTCCACTCTTCTCCATTCTATGCTATTCTACTCTATTCTGTTCTACTCTACCCTACGATACTCTAATCTATTCGATTGGATGCGATTCTTAGCAATTCGGTGTGATTCATCTCGTTTTGTTTCCATTTGACTCGATTCGGCCAGAATTGGCTCTATTCAGCTATATCCTGCACTCTTTGACTCTATTTGACTCAATTCTACTCTGCTCTACTCTTGTCTGCTTTACTCTCTCTACTCTACCCTACTGTACTATATTCTATTCTGTACTATTCTGTTCTATTCTACCCACCCGCCCCTCCCCTACCCTTCCCTAATCTATTTGATTAGATTCGATGTGACGTATTTCCACGCGATTTGACGCGATTAGGCTTGAATCAGCTCGATTCAGTTCGAATCGGCTCTATTCGGCTCGACTTGGCTCCATTTCACTCCATTCGGCTCGATTAGGCTCGAATTCCATCGATTCTGCTGGATTCTGCTCGATTAGGCCTTATTTGGGCCTATTCGGCCCTATTCTGCTCTATTAGACTCTTTTGTACTCTATTCATATCTATCCGTCTCTATTGGACTCCGTTCAACTCCATTCCTCACTATTTTCCTCTCTTCTATTCTACCCTTCCCTACCCTAATCTCTTCTAATCGATTCGATTTGATTTGACGCGATTCGAAGCAACCGGACGTGATTCGTCTCGTTTTGTCTCCACTCGGCTCAATTCGGCTATGTTCTCTCTCTTTGACTCTATTCTATTCTGTTGTATTCTTTCTGTTCTGTTCTATTCTCTCCTATTCTGTTGTACTCTATTCTATTCTACCCTACCCGACCCAACGGCACCCCACCCGAACCTTCCCTACTTTAATCTATTGGATGCAATTCGATTCCGTGCAACGCGATTTGATAGGACTTGACTGGATTCGGCAAATCTGAAGGGATTTGATGAGATTCCATGCGACTCGACGTGATTCAGTAGGATTCTCTGAGGTTTGACGCAATTCGAAGTTATTCGACGTGATTCGATGGGATTCGACACGATATGAAGCAATTTGACCTTGTTTGATTCAAAACGATGTGACTCGACTCGATTCGACCTGATTCGATTCAACGCTGTTCGGTGACAGTCAGTGCGATTCTGCTTGATTCCGCTCGATTAGGTGTGATTCGGCAGTATACAGCTCTTTTCGGCTGTATTCAGCTCCATTCGTCTCTATTCAGCTTATTCGGCTCTATTCGACTGTATTCGACTCTACTCTTTTCCACTCGATTCTACTCGATTCTATTCCTTCTATTCTGTTCTAATCTCTTCTATTCCACTCTACTCTGTTCTATTCTCCCCTCCCCTCCCCTCCCCTGCCCTTCTCTAATCTATACGTCTCGATTGGATTTGACGCGTTGAACGCGATTCGAGGCGATGAAGCTTGAATCGGCTCGATTCGGCTCAATTTGGCTCTATTCGGCTCAGTTAGGCTCCATTCAGCTTGTTTTGGCTTGAATCGCTTCGAATCTGCTCGATTTGGCCTTCTTCGGCCCTATTCTGCTCTATTCGACTCTTTTCTACTCTATTCGTTTCTACTTGACTCCATTCTACTCCATTCTATTCATTCCACACTATTCTACTCTATTCTGCTCTACCCTACCCAACACCACTCTAATTTACTCTACTTGCTTCTACACGATTCCTCTCATTTTGTCTGCATTTGGCTCTATTCAGCTCTATTCTACTCTTCTCTACTCTATTGTATTGTTTCTACTCTGTTCTGTACTATTCTACTCTATTCTACCCTACCCTATGCTACCCAACTCTAAGGTATTGTAATCCACTTGATTGGATTTGATTCAACCCATTTCAACGCGATTCGGCTCGATTTGGCTCTGTTCAAATCTATTCTACTCTACTCTATTCCCCTCTACTCTACTCTAGCCTACTCTTTTCTGCATTCGTTCTGTGTTGTTCTGTTCTATTTTGTTGTGTTCTGTTCTGTTTTATTCTATTCTACTCTATTCTACCCTACTCTAGCCTACCCGAACCTCCCCTACTCTAGTCTATTCAATTGAATTCGAGAAATTTTGACGCGACTAGGGGCCGAATCGGTGTGATTCATGTCCATTCGGCTCCATTTGTCTCGAATAGTGTCGATTCAGCTCGATTAGGCTCGATTTGGCTCCATTAGGCTCGATTCACTGGATTCGGCTCGATTTCGCTCAATTCAGCTCGATTTGGCCCTCTTTGGCCCTCTTCGGCTCTCTTCAGCTCTTTTCTACTCTACTCGATTCCATTGCACACCATTCTACTCCATTCTACGCTCTTCTACTATACCCTACTGTAATTGATTCGATGGGATTCGACGCCATTCGACGCGATTTGTCTCGTTTCGTCTCCATTCAGCTTGATTCGACTCTGTTCTACTCTACTCTATTCTACTCTACACTATTCTGCTCTGCTCTACCCTTTTCTACTCTATTCTATTGTATCCTTTCCATTCTCTTCTACTGTGTTCAAGTCTACTCTATTCCATCCTACCCTAATCTAATCTATTCTACTGGATTCGATTCCACGCATCTCGATGCGATTCGGCTCAAATCGGCTCCTTTCCACTCCATTCATCCCCAATCGGCTCAAATCGGTTCGATTCAGCTCTAATCGGCTCCATTCGGCTCTAGTCAGCTCGAATAGGCTCTATTCAGCTCTATCCGGCTCTATTAGGCTCTACTCAACTCTATTATCTCTTTTCGACTCCACTCGACTCCATGCTACACCATTCTACTCCATCCTAAACTTTTCTCTACTGTATTGTATTGTACTCTACCCTACTCTAGTCTATTCTATTTGATTGGATTGGAATTGATCAGATTCAATGCAATTCGACGGGATTCAACGCGATACGGCACGATTCCACGGGATTCGGCGTGATTCGTCTTGGTTTCTATCCATTTAGCTCTTTTGGGCTCTATTTGGCTCTATTCGGCAATGTTCGACTCTGCTCTACTCTACTCTTCTATACTCTGCTCGTCTCGACCCTATTCTTTCAGTTCTGTTCTGTTCTGTTCTACTGCACTCTATTCTACCCTACCCTACCCTAACTTAGCCTACTGTAATCTGTTCTATGCTATTCGACACACTTGAATGGGATTCGACCTGATTCGGGTCATATCGGCTCGATTCATCTCCTTTCTGCTCCATTAAACTCGATTCGGTTCTATTCGGCTCTTTTCCACTCTATTCGGCTCTTTTTGGCAGTATTCGACTCTATTTGACTCTAGTCTACTCGATTCTTTCTGTTCTGTTCTATTCTACTCTATTCTATTCTTCTCTACCCTACCCTAACCTTACCTTCCCCACACTAATCTATTTGATTCGATTCGACACGTTTCAAACGACTCGACATGATTCATCTCGATTCACCTTGAATTTGGTCAATTCGGCTGTATTCAGCTCTGTTTGGCTCTTTTCGGCTCTCTTCAACTCAATTTGACTCTATTCTACTGGACCCGACTCTACTTAATTCTATTCTCTTCTTTCTATTGTGTTCTGTTGTGTTGTAGTCTAGCCTCTCCTGCCGTACCCTCCTCTACTCTAATCTATTCGATTCAACGCATTTCGACGCGATTCCATGTGATTAGGCTTGAATCGGCTCGATTTAGCTCTATTTGGCTTGAATTGGGTCAATTCGTCTCGATTCTGCTCAATTCAGCATAATTAGGCCCGAGTGAACCTTATTCAGCCCTGTTCAGCTCTACTCAACCCTTTCTACTTTATTTGTCTCTATTTGGCTCCATTCAACTCCCTTCCACACCATTCTACTCTTTTCTACTCTATTCTATTCTGTTCTACCCTACCCTACTCTAATCTATTCTAATCGATTCGATTCATCACGATTTGTCTCCTTTCCTCTCCATTCGAATCGATTCGGCTTGAATTGGATCTATTCATCTATATTCTGCACTACCCGACTCTGACTATTCCACTCTACTCAACTCTACTCCATTCTACTCTTGGTATTCTCTTCTGTTCTACTCTATTCTATTCTTCTGTGCCCTTCCCTACTGAATCCCAGTCTAACCTACACTACTCTAATCTATTCAATTTAATTCGATTCCATTCAGTTTGACACCATTCGACCCGATTTGAGACAATTCGACGGGATTCGGTGAGATTCCGCGAGATTTGATGCGTTTTGGTGGGATTTGATGGAATTCCACGAGATCCGATGCAATAGGATGCAATTAAGTGTGTTTTGGCTCGATTTTGCTGGGTTCAGATTGTCTCTATTTGGCTCATTTCAGCTCCACTAGGCTCCATTCATCCCGAATCTGATCGACTCGACTCGATTCGGCTCATTTTGGTCATATGTGGTCCTATTCAGCGTTATTCGGCTCTATTCAACTCTTTTCTACTCTCTGCATCTCTGTTCGAATCCATTTGACTCCATTCCACACCATTCTATTCCATTCTACACTACTGTATTCTACAAAACCCTCCCCCACCCTAGCCTATCCTAATCTAGTCTGCTCTTTTCTAGTCTCCTTTTCTAATTTCTCTGTTCCATCCTATGCTACTCTACCATACCCTGCACTAAGCTAACCTACCCTGACCTATGCTGTTCTATTCTATTTCCTTCTATTTTCTCTGTTCCACCGTATGCTTCCCTACCCTATGCTACCCCACCGTACCATACTCTACTACTTAGGGTTACTCAATAAGGGTCCTAATTAAGGGGAGTAGTTCGGGCAAGGGTACTCCTTAAGGCAAGTGTACTAGTTCAGGCTACTAGTTAAGGCCAGGGTACTAGTTATGCAAGGGCACTAGTTAAGGCCAGGCTACTAGTTAAGGCATGGGTACTTGTTGAGGGTACTGGTTAAGGCAAGGGTACCAGTTCAGGCTACTTGTTAAGGACATACTACTAGTGAAGGCAAGGGTACTAGTGAAGACTACTGGTTAAGGCAAGGGTACTTGTTAGGACTACTAGTTAAGGCAAGGGTACTAGATTAGGCTAAGAGTTCAGGCAAGGGTACTCGTTCAGATTACTGACTTAGGGTACTATTCAAGACTAGTTGTCTAGGCTACTGCTCTATGCCACTAGTCTAGCTGACTAGTCCAGCTTACTAGTCTAGGCTTCTACTCTAGCCTTCTCTTGTCTACTCTAATGTAGTCTACTTGCATCTACCCTAGTCTTCCTATCATAAACTACCCTACCCTAACCTATTCTAATCGATTCCATTTGATTCGATTCAAAGCATTTTGATGCGACCGGACACCATCACGCTTGAGTCGGCTCGATTCCGCAACATCAGCTCGATTCAGCTCGATTTGGCTCGAATCGCTTCAATTCAGCTCGTTTCCACTCGTTTCAGCCTTATTCGGCCCTATTTGGCTCGATTCGACTCTTTTCTACTCTATTTGTCTCTGTTCGACTCCATTTGACTCCACTCTTCTCCATTCTATGCTATTCTACTCTATTCTGTTCTACTCTACCCTACGATGCTCTAATCTATTCGATTGGATGCGATTCTTAGCAATTCGGTGTGATTCATCTCGTTTTGTTTCCATTTGACTCGATTCGGCCAGAATTGGCTCTATTCAGCTATATCCTGCACTCTTTGACTCTATTTGACTCAATTCTACTCTGCTCTACTCTTGTCTGCTTTACTCTCTCTACTCTACCCTACTGTACTATATTCTATTCTGTACTATTCTGTTCTAGTCTACCCACCCGCCCCTCCCCTACCCTTCCCTAATCTATTTGATTAGATTCGATGTGACGTATTTCCACGCGATTTGACGCGATTAGGCTTGAATCAGCTCGATTCAGTTCGAATCGGCTCTATTCGGCTCGACTTGGCTCCATTTCACTCCATTCGGCTCGATTAGGCTCGAATTCCATCGATTCTGCTGGATTCTGCTCGATTAGGCCTTATTTGGGCCTATTCGGCCCTATTCTGCTCTATTAGACTCTTTTGTAATCTATTCATATCTATCCGTCTCTATTGGACTCCGTTCAACTCCATTCCTCACTATTTTCCTCTCTTCTATTCTACCCTTCCCTACCCTAATCTCTTCTAATCGATTCGATTTGATTTGACGCGATTCGAAGCAACCGGACGTGATTCGTCTCGTTTTGTCTCCACTCGGCTCAATTCGGCTATGTTCTCTCTCTTTGACTCTATTCTATTCTGTTGTATTCTTTCTGTTCTGTTCTATTCTCTCCTATTCTGTTGTACTCTGTTCTATTCTACCCTACCCGACCCAACGGCACCCCACCCGAACCTTCCCTACTTTAATCTATTGGATGCAATTCGATTCCGTGCAACGCGATTTGATAGGACTTGACTGGATTCGGCAAGATCTGAAGGGATTTGATGAGATTCCATGCGACTCGACGTGATTCAGTAGGATTCTCTGAGGTTTGACGCAATTCGAAGTTATTCGACGTGATTCGATGGGATTCGACACGATATGAAGCAATTTGACCTTGTTTGATTCAAAACGATGTGACTCGACTCGATTCGACCTGATTCGATTCAACGCTGTTCGGTGACAGTCAGTGCGATTCTGCTTGATTCCGCTCGATTAGGTGTGATTCGGCAGTATACAGCTCTTTTCGGCTGTATTCAGCTCCATTCGTCTCTATTCAGCTTATTCGGCTCTATTCGACTGTATTCGACTCTACTCTTTTCCACTCGATTCTACTCGATTCTATTCCTTCTATTCTGTTCTAATCTCTTCTATTCCACTCTACTCTGTTCTATTCTCCCCTCCCCTCCCCTCCCCTCCCCTTCTCTAATCTATACGTCTCGATTGGATTTGACGCGTTGAACGCGATTCGAGGCGATGAAGCTTGAATCGGCTCGATTCGGCTCGATTTGGCTCTATTCGGCTCAGTTAGGCTCCATTCAGCTTGTTTTGGCTTGAATCGCTTCGAATCTGCTCGATTTGGCCTTCTTCGGCCCTATTCTGCTCTATTCGACTCTTTTCTACTCTATTCGTTTCTACTTGACTCCATTCTACTCCATTCTATTCATTCCACACTATTCTACTCTATTCTGCTCTACCCTACCCAACACCACTCTAATTTACTCTACTTGCTTCTACACGATTCCTCTCATTTTGTCTGCATTTGGCTCTATTCAGCTCTATTCTACTCTTCTCTACTCTATTGTATTGTTTCTACTCTGTTCTGTACTATTCTACTCTATTCTACCCTACCCTATGCTACCCAACTCTAAGGTATTGTAATCCACTTGATTGGATTTGATTCAACCCATTTCAACGCGATTCGGCTCGATTTGGCTCTGTTCAAATCTATTCTACTCTACTCTATTCCCCTCTACTCTACTCTAGCCTACTCTTTTCTGCATTCGTTCTGTGTTGTTCTGTTCTATTTTGTTGTGTTCTGTTCTGTTTTATTCTATTCTACTCTATTCTACCCTACTCTAGCCTACCCGAACCTCCCCTACTCTAGTCTATTCAATTGAATTCGAGAAATTTTGACGCGACTAGGGGCCGAATCGGTGTGATTCATGTCCATTCGGCTCCATTTGTCTCGAATAGTGTCGATTCAGCTCGATTAGCCTCGATTTGGCTCCATTAGGCTCGATTCACTGGATTCGGCTCGATTTCGCTCAATTCAGCTCGATTTGGCCCTCTTTGGCCCTCTTCGGCTCTCTTCAGCTCTTTTCTACTCTACTCGATTCCATTGCACACCATTCTACTCCATTCTACGCTCTTCTACTATACCCTACTGTAATTGATTCGATGGGATTCGACGCCATTCGACGCGATTTGTCTCGTTTCGTCTCCATTCAGCTTGATTCGACTCTGTTCTACTCTACTCTATTCTACTCTACACTATTCTGCTCTGCTCTACCCTTTTCTACTCTATTCTATTGTATCCTTTCCATTCTCTTCTACTGTGTTCAAGTCTACTCTATTCCATCCTACCCGAATCTAATCTATTCTACTGGATTCGATTCCACGCATCTCGATGCGATTCGGCTCAAATCGGCTCCTTTCCACTCCATTCATCCCCAATCGGCTCAAATCGGTTCGATTCAGCTCTAATCGGCTCCATTCGGCTCTAGTCAGCTCGAATAGGCTCTATTCAGCTCTATCCGGCTCTATTAGGCTCTACTCAACTCTATTATCTCTTTTCGACTCCACTCGACTCCATGCTACACCATTCTACTCCATCCTAAACTTTTCTCTACTGTATTGTATTGTACTCTACCCTACTCTAGTCTATTCTATTTGATTGGATTGGAATTGATCAGATTCAATGCAATTCGACGGGATTCAACGCGATACGGCACGATTGCACGGGATTCGGCGTGATTCGTCTTGGTTTCTATCCATTTAGCTCTTTTGGGCTCTATTTGGCTCTATTCGGCAATGTTCGACTCTGCTCTACTCTACTCTTCTATACTCTGCTCGTCTCGACCCTATTCTTTCAGTTCTGTTCTGTTCTGTTCTACTGCACTCTATTCTACCCTACCCTACCCTAACTTAGCCTACTGTAATCTGTTCTATGCTATTCGACACACTTGAATGGGATTCGACCTGATTCGGGTCATATCGGCTCGATTCATCTCCTTTCTGCTCCATTAAACTCGATTCGGTTCTATTCGGCTCTTTTCCACTCTATTCGGCTCTTTTTGGCAGTATTCGACTCTATTTGACTCTAGTCTACTCGATTCTTTCTGTTCTGTTCTATTCTACTCTATTCTATTCTTCTCTACCCTACCCTAACCTTACCTTCCCCACACTAATCTATTTGATTCGATTCGACACGTTTCAAACGACTCGACATGATTCATCTCGATTCATAGAGAGATAGTATTAATTCGCTGTATTCAGCTCTGTTTGGCTCTTTTCGGCTCTCTTCAACTCAATTTGACTCTATTCTACTGGACCCGACTCTACTTAATTCTATTCTCTTCTTTCTATTGTGTTCTGTTGTGTTGTAGTCTAGCCTCTCCTGCCGTACCCTCCTCTACTCTAATCTATTCGATTCAACGCATTTCGACGCGATTCCATGTGATTAGGCTTGAATCGGCTCGATTTAGCTCTATTTGGCTTGAATTGGGTCAATTCGTCTCGATTCTGCTCAATTCAGCATAATTAGGCTCGAGTGAACCTTATTCAGCCCTGTTCAGCTCTACTCAACCCTTTCTACTTTATTTGTCTCTATTTGGCTCCATTCAACTCCCTTCCACACCATTCTACTCTTTTCTACTCTATTCTATTCTGTTCTACCCTACCCTACTCTAATCTATTCTAATCGATTCGATTCATCACGATTTGTCTCCTTTCCTCTCCATTCGAATCGATTCGGCTTGAATTGGATCTATTCATCTATATTCTGCACTACCCGACTCTGACTATTCCACTCTACTCAACTCTACTCCATTCTACTCTTGGTATTCTCTTCTGTTCTACTCTATTCTATTCTTCTGTGCCCTTCCCTACTGAATCCCAGTCTAACCTACACTACTCTAATCTATTCAATTTAATTCGATTCCATTCAGTTTGACACCATTCGACCCGATTTGAGACAATTCGACGGGATTCGGTGAGATTCCGCGAGATTTGATGCGTTTTGGTGGGATTTGATGGAATTCGACGAGATCCGATGCAATAGGATGCAATTAAGTGTGTTTTGGCTCGATTTTGCTGGGTTCAGATTGTCTCTATTTGGCTCATTTCAGCTCCACTAGGCTCCATTCATCCCGAATCTGATCGACTCAACTCGATTCGGCTCATTTTGGTCATATGTGGTCCTATTCAGCGTTATTCGGCTCTATTCAACTCTTTTCTACTCTCTGCATCTCTGTTCGAATCCATTTGACTCCATTCCACACCATTCTATTCCATTCTACACTACTGTATTCTACAAAACCCTCCCCCACCCTAGCCTATCCTAATCTAGTCTGCTCTTTTCTAGTCTCCTTTTCTAATTTCTCTGTTCCATCCTATGCTACTCTACCATACCCTGCACTAAGCTAACCTACCCTGACCTATGCTGTTCTATTCTATTTCCTTCTATTTTCTCTGTTCCACCGTATGCTTCCCTACCCTATGCTACCCCACCGTACCATACTCTACTACTTAGGGTTACTCAATAAGGGTCCTAATTAAGGGGAGTAGTTCGGGCAAGGGTACTCCTTAAGGCAAGTGTACTAGTTCAGGCTACTAGTTAAGGCCAGGGTACTAGTTATGCAAGGGCACTAGTTAAGGCCAGGCTACTAGTTAAGGCATGGGTACTTGTTGAGGGTACTGGTTAAGGCAAGGGTACCAGTTCAGGCTACTTGTTAAGGACATACTACTAGTGAAGGCAAGGGTACTAGTGAAGACTACTGGTTAAGGCAAGGGTACTTGTTAGGACTACTAGTTAAGGCAAGGGTACTAGATTAGGCTAAGAGTTCAGGCAAGGGTACTCGTTCAGATTACTGACTTAGGGTACTATTCAAGACTAGTTGTCTAGGCTACTGCTCTATGCCACTAGTCTAGCTGACTAGTCCAGCTTACTAGTCTAGGCTTCTACTCTAGCCTTCTCTTGTCTACTCTAATGTAGTCTACTTGCATCTACCCTAGTCTTCCTATCATAAACTACCCTACCCTAACCTATTCTAATCGATTCCATTTGATTCGATTCAAAGCATTTTGATGCGACCGGACACCATCACGCTTGAGTCGGCTCGATTCCGCAACATCAGCTCGATTCAGCTCGATTTGGCTCGAATCGCTTCAATTCAGCTCGTTTCCACTCGGTTCAGCCTTATTCGGCCCTATTTGGCTCGATTCGACTCTTTTCTACTCTATTTGTCTCTGTTCGACTCCATTTGACTCCACTCTTCTCCATTCTATGCTATTCTACTCTATTCTGTTCTACTCTACCCTACGATGCTCTAATCTATTCGATTGGATGCGATTCTTAGCAATTCGGTGTGATTCATCTCGTTTTGTTTCCATTTGACTCGATTCGGCCAGAATTGGCTCTATTCAGCTATATCCTGCACTCTTTGACTCTATTTGACTCAATTCTACTCTGCTCTACTCTTGTCTGCTTTACTCTCTCTACTCTACCCTACTGTACTATATTCTATTCTGTACTATTCTGTTCTAGTCTACCCACCCGCCCCTCCCCTACCCTTCCCTAATCTATTTGATTAGATTCGATGTGACGTATTTCCACGCGATTTGACGCGATTAGGCTTGAATCAGCTCGATTCAGTTCGAATCGGCTCTATTCGGCTCGACTTGGCTCCATTTCACTCCATTCGGCTCGATTAGGCTCGAATTCCATCGATTCTGCTGGATTCTGCTCGATTAGGCCTTATTTGGGCCTATTCGGCCCTATTCTGCTCTATTAGACTCTTTTGTAATCTATTCATATCTATCCGTCTCTATTGGACTCCGTTCAACTCCATTCCTCACTATTTTCCTCTCTTCTATTCTACCCTTCCCTACCCTAATCTCTTCTAATCGATTCGATTTGATTTGACGCGATTCGAAGCAACCGGACGTGATTCGTCTCGTTTTGTCTCCACTCGGCTCAATTCGGCTATGTTCTCTCTCTTTGACTCTATTCTATTCTGTTGTATTCTTTCTGTTCTGTTCTATTCTCTCCTATTCTGTTGTACTCTGTTCTATTCTACCCTACCCGACCCAACGGCACCCCACCCGAACCTTCCCTACTTTAATCTATTGGATGCAATTCGATTCCGTGCAACGCGATTTGATAGGACTTGACTGGATTCGGCAAGATCTGAAGGGATTTGATGAGATTCCATGCGACTCGACGTGATTCAGTAGGATTCTCTGAGGTTTGACGCAATTCGAAGTTATTCGACGTGATTCGATGGGATTCGACACGATATGAAGCAATTTGACCTTGTTTGATTCAAAACGATGTGACTCGACTCGATTCGACCTGATTCGATTCAACGCTGTTCGGTGACAGTCAGTGCGATTCTGCTTGATTCCGCTCGATTAGGTGTGATTCGGCAGTATACAGCTCTTTTCGGCTGTATTCAGCTCCATTCGTCTCTATTCAGCTTATTCGGCTCTATTCGACTGTATTCGACTCTACTCTTTTCCACTCGATTCTACTCGATTCTATTCCTTCTATTCTGTTCTAATCTCTTCTATTCCACTCTACTCTGTTCTATTCTCCCCTCCCCTCCCCTCCCCTCCCCTTCTCTAATCTATACGTCTCGATTGGATTTGACGCGTTGAACGCGATTCGAGGCGATGAAGCTTGAATCGGCTCGATTCGGCTCGATTTGGCTCTATTCGGCTCAGTTAGGCTCCATTCAGCTTGTTTTGGCTTGAATCGCTTCGAATCTGCTCGATTTGGCCTTCTTCGGCCCTATTCTGCTCTATTCGACTCTTTTCTACTCTATTCGTTTCTACTTGACTCCATTCTACTCCATTCTATTCATTCCACACTATTCTACTCTATTCTGCTCTACCCTACCCAACACCACTCTAATTTACTCTACTTGCTTCTACACGATTCCTCTCATTTTGTCTGCATTTGGCTCTATTCAGCTCTATTCTACTCTTCTCTACTCTATTGTATTGTTTCTACTCTGTTCTGTACTATTCTACTCTATTCTACCCTACCCTATGCTACCCAACTCTAAGGTATTGTAATCCACTTGATTGGATTTGATTCAACCCATTTCGACGCGATTCGGCTCGATTTGGCTCTGTTCAAATCTATTCTACTCTACTCTATTCCCCTCTACTCTACTCTAGCCTACTCTTTTCTGCATTCGTTCTGTGTTGTTCTGTTCTATTTTGTTGTGTTCTGTTCTGTTTTATTCTATTCTACTCTATTCTACCCTACTCTAGCCTACCCGAACCTCCCCTACTCTAGTCTATTCAATTGAATTCGAGAAATTTTGACGCGACTAGGGGCCGAATCGGTGTGATTCATGTCCATTCGGCTCCATTTGTCTCGAATAGTGTCGATTCAGCTCGATTAGGCTCGATTTGGCTCCATTAGGCTCGATTCACTGGATTCGGCTCGATTTCGCTCAATTCAGCTCGATTTGGCCCTCTTTGGCCCTCTTCGGCTCTCTTCAGCTCTTTTCTACTCTACTCGATTCCATTGCACACCATTCTACTCCATTCTACGCTCTTCTACTATACCCTACTGTAATTGATTCGATGGGATTCGACGCCATTCGACGCGATTTGTCTCGTTTCGTCTCCATTCAGCTTGATTCGACTCTGTTCTACTCTACTCTATTCTACTCTACACTATTCTGCTCTGCTCTACCCTTTTCTACTCTATTCTATTGTATCCTTTCCATTCTCTTCTACTGTGTTCAAGTCTACTCTATTCCATCCTACCCTAATCTAATCTATTCTACTGGATTCGATTCCACGCATCTCGATGCGATTCGGCTCAAATCGGCTCCTTTCCACTCCATTCATCCCCAATCGGCTCAAATCGGTTCGATTCAGCTCTAATCGGCTCCATTCGGCTCTAGTCAGCTCGAATAGGCTCTATTCAGCTCTATCCGGCTCTATTAGGCTCTACTCAACTCTATTATCTCTTTTCGACTCCACTCGACTCCATGCTACACCATTCTACTCCATCCTAAACTTTTCTCTACTGTATTGTATTGTACTCTACCCTACTCTAGTCTATTCTATTTGATTGGATTGGAATTGATCAGATTCAATGCAATTCGACGGGATTCAACGCGATACGGCACGATTGCACGGGATTCGGCGTGATTCGTCTTGGTTTCTATCCATTTAGCTCTTTTGGGCTCTATTTGGCTCTATTCGGCAATGTTCGACTCTGCTCTACTCTACTCTTCTATACTCTGCTCGTCTCGACCCTATTCTTTCAGTTCTGTTCTGTTCTGTTCTACTGCACTCTATTCTACCCTACCCTACCCTAACTTAGCCTACTGTAATCTGTTCTATGCTATTCGACACACTTGAATGGGATTCGACCTGATTCGGGTCATATCGGCTCGATTCATCTCCTTTCTGCTCCATTAAACTCGATTCGGTTCTATTCGGCTCTTTTCCACTCTATTCGGCTCTTTTTGGCAGTATTCGACTCTATTTGACTCTAGTCTACTCGATTCTTTCTGTTCTGTTCTATTCTACTCTATTCTATTCTTCTCTACCCTACCCTAACCTTACCTTCCCCACACTAATCTATTTGATTCGATTCGACACGTTTCAAACGACTCGACATGATTCATCTCGATTCACCTTGAATTTGGTCAATTCGGCTGTATTCAGCTCTGTTTGGCTCTTTTCGGCTCTCTTCAACTCAATTTGACTCTATTCTACTGGACCCGACTCTACTTAATTCTATTCTCTTCTTTCTATTGTGTTCTGTTGTGTTGTAGTCTAGCCTCTCCTGCCGTACCCTCCTCTACTCTAATCTATTCGATTCAACGCATTTCGACGCGATTCCATGTGATTAGGCTTGAATCGGCTCGATTTAGCTCTATTTGGCTTGAATTGGGTCAATTCGTCTCGATTCTGCTCAATTCAGCATAATTAGGCCCGAGTGAACCTTATTCAGCCCTGTTCAGCTCTACTCAACCCTTTCTACTTTATTTGTCTCTATTTGGCTCCATTCAACTCCCTTCCACACCATTCTACTCTTTTCTACTCTATTCTATTCTGTTCTACCCTACCCTACTCTAATCTATTCTAATCGATTCGATTCATCACGATTTGTCTCCTTTCCTCTCCATTCGAATCGATTCGGCTTGAATTGGATCTATTCATCTATATTCTGCACTACCCGACTCTGACTATTCCACTCTACTCAACTCTACTCCATTCTACTCTTGGTATTCTCTTCTGTTCTACTCTATTCTATTCTTCTGTGCCCTTCCCTACTGAATCCCAGTCTAACCTACACTACTCTAATCTATTCAATTTAATTCGATTCCATTCAGTTTGACACCATTCGACCCGATTTGAGACAATTCGACGGGATTCGGTGAGATTCCGCGAGATTTGATGCGTTTTGGTGGGATTTGATGGAATTCGACGAGATCCGATGCAATAGGATGCAATTAAGTGTGTTTTGGCTCGATTTTGCTGGGTTCAGATTGTCTCTATTTGGCTCATTTCAGCTCCACTAGGCTCCATTCATCCCGAATCTGATCGACTCGACTCGATTCGGCTCATTTTGCTCATATGTGGTCCTATTCAGCGTTATTCGGCTCTATTCAACTCTTTTCTACTCTCTGCATCTCTGTTCGAATCCATTTGACTCCATTCCACACCATTCTATTCCATTCTACACTACTGTATTCTACAAAACCCTCCCCCACCCTAGCCTATCCTAATCTAGTCTGCTCTTTTCTAGTCTCCTTTTCTAATTTCTCTGTTCCATCCTATGCTACTCTACCATACCCTGCACTAAGCTAACCTACCCTGACCTATGCTGTTCTATTCTATTTCCTTCTATTTTCTCTGTTCCACCGTATGCTTCCCTACCCTATGCTACCCCACCGTACCATACTCTACTACTTAGGGTTACTCAATAAGGGTCCTAATTAAGGGGAGTAGTTCGGGCAAGGGTACTCCTTAAGGCAAGTGTACTAGTTCAGGCTACTAGTTAAGGCCAGGGTACTAGTTATGCAAGGGCACTAGTTAAGGCCAGGCTACTAGTTAAGGCATGGGTACTTGTTGAGGGTACTGGTTAAGGCAAGGGTACCAGTTCAGGCTACTTGTTAAGGACATACTACTAGTGAAGGCAAGGGTACTAGTGAAGACTACTGGTTAAGGCAAGGGTACTTGTTAGGACTACTAGTTAAGGCAAGGGTACTAGATTAGGCTAAGAGTTCAGGCAAGGGTACTCGTTCAGATTACTGACTTAGGGTACTATTCAAGACTAGTTGTCTAGGCTACTGCTCTATGCCACTAGTCTAGCTGACTAGTCCAGCTTACTAGTCTAGGCTTCTACTCTAGCCTTCTCTTGTCTACTCTAATGTAGTCTACTTGCATCTACCCTAGTCTTCCTATCATAAACTACCCTACCCTAACCTATTCTAATCGATTCCATTTGATTCGATTCAAAGCATTTTGATGCGACCGGACACCATCACGCTTGAGTCGGCTCGATTCCGCAACATCAGCTCGATTCAGCTCGATTTGGCTCGAATCGCTTCAATTCAGCTCGTTTCCACTCGTTTCAGCCTTATTCGGCCCTATTTGGCTCGATTCGACTCTTTTCTACTCTATTTGTCTCTGTTCGACTCCATTTGACTCCACTCTTCTCCATTCTATGCTATTCTACTCTATTCTGTTCTACTCTACCCTACGATGCTCTAATCTATTCGATTGGATGCGATTCTTAGCAATTCGGTGTGATTCATCTCGTTTTGTTTCCATTTGACTCGATTCGGCCAGAATTGGCTCTATTCAGCTATATCCTGCACTCTTTGACTCTATTTGACTCAATTCTACTCTGCTCTACTCTTGTCTGCTTTACTCTCTCTACTCTACCCTACTGTACTATATTCTATTCTGTACTATTCTGTTCTAGTCTACCCACCCGCCCCTCCCCTACCCTTCCCTAATCTATTTCATTAGATTCGATGTGACGTATTTCCACGCGATTTGACGCGATTAGGCTTGAATCAGCTCGATTCAGTTCGAATCGGCTCTATTCGGCTCGACTTGGCTCCATTTCACTCCATTCGGCTCGATTAGGCTCGAATTCCATCGATTCTGCTGGATTCTGCTCGATTAGGCCTTATTTGGGCCTATTCGGCCCTATTCTGCTCTATTAGACTCTTTTGTAATCTATTCATATCTATCCGTCTCTATTGGACTCCGTTCAACTCCATTCCTCACTATTTTCCTCTCTTCTATTCTACCCTTCCCTACCCTAATCTCTTCTAATCGATTCGATTTGATTTGACGCGATTCGAAGCAACCGGACGTGATTCGTCTCGTTTTGTCTCCACTCGGCTCAATTCGGCTATGTTCTCTCTCTTTGACTCTATTCTATTCTGTTGTATTCTTTCTGTTCTGTTCTATTCTCTCCTATTCTGTTGTACTCTGTTCTATTCTACCCTACCCGACCCAACGGCACCCCACCCGAACCTTCCCTACTTTAATCTATTGGATGCAATTCGATTCCGTGCAACGCGATTTGATAGGACTTGACTGGATTCGGCAAGATCTGAAGGGATTTGATGAGATTCCATGCGACTCGACGTGATTCAGTAGGATTCTCTGAGGTTTGACGCAATTCGAAGTTATTCGACGTGATTCGATGGGATTCGACACGATATGAAGCAATTTGACCTTGTTTGATTCAAAACGATGTGACTCGACTCGATTCGACCTGATTCGATTCAACGCTGTTCGGTGACAGTCAGTGCGATTCTGCTTGATTCCGCTCGATTAGGTGTGATTCGGCAGTATACAGCTCTTTTCGGCTGTATTCAGCTCCATTCGTCTCTATTCAGCTTATTCGGCTCTATTCGACTGTATTCGACTCTACTCTTTTCCACTCGATTCTACTCGATTCTATTCCTTCTATTCTGTTCTAATCTCTTCTATTCCACTCTACTCTGTTCTATTCTCCCCTCCCCTCCCCTCCCCTCCCCTTCTCTAATCTATACGTCTCGATTGGATTTGACGCGTTGAACGCGATTCGAGGCGATGAAGCTTGAATCGGCTCGATTCGGCTCGATTTGGCTCTATTCGGCTCAGTTAGGCTCCATTCAGCTTGTTTTGGCTTGAATCGCTTCGAATCTGCTCGATTTGGCCTTCTTCGGCCCTATTCTGCTCTATTCGACTCTTTTCTACTCTATTCGTTTCTACTTGACTCCATTCTACTCCATTCTATTCATTCCACACTATTCTACTCTATTCTGCTCTACCCTACCCAACACCACTCTAATTTACTCTACTTGCTTCTACACGATTCCTCTCATTTTGTCTGCATTTGGCTCTATTCAGCTCTATTCTACTCTTCTCTACTCTATTGTATTGTTTCTACTCTGTTCTGTACTATTCTACTCTATTCTACCCTACCCTATGCTACCCAACTCTAAGGTATTGTAATCCACTTGATTGGATTTGATTCAACCCATTTCAACGCGATTCGGCTCGATTTGGCTCTGTTCAAATCTATTCTACTCTACTCTATTCCCCTCTACTCTACTCTAGCCTACTCTTTTCTGCATTCGTTCTGTGTTGTTCTGTTCTATTTTGTTGTGTTCTGTTCTGTTTTATTCTATTCTACTCTATTCTACCCTACTCTAGCCTACCCGAACCTCCCCTACTCTAGTCTATTCAATTGAATTCGAGAAATTTTGACGCGACTAGGGGCCGAATCGGTGTGATTCATGTCCATTCGGCTCCATTTGTCTCGAATAGTGTCGATTCAGCTCGATTAGCCTCGATTTGGCTCCATTAGGCTCGATTCACTGGATTCGGCTCGATTTCTCTCAATTCAGCTCGATTTGGCCCTCTTTGGCCCTCTTCGGCTCTCTTCAGCTCTTTTCTACTCTACTCGATTCCATTGCACACCATTCTACTCCATTCTACGCTCTTCTACTATACCCTACTGTAATTGATTCGATGGGATTCGACGCCATTCGACGCGATTTGTCTCGTTTCGTCTCCATTCAGCTTGATTCGACTCTGTTCTACTCTACTCTATTCTACTCTACACTCTTCTGCTCTGCTCTACCCTTTTCTACTCTATTCTATTGTATCCTTTCCATTCTCTTCTACTGTGTTCAAGTCTACTCTATTCCATCCTACCCTAATCTAATCTATTCTACTGGATTCGATTCCACGCATCTCGATGCGATTCGGCTCAAATCGGCTCCTTTCCACTCCATTCATCCCCAATCGGCTCAAATCGGTTCGATTCAGCTCTAATCAGCTCCATTCGGCTCCAGTCAGCTCGAATAGGCTCTATTCAGCTCTATCCGGCTCTATTAGGCTCTACTCAACTCTATTATCTCTTTTCGACTCCACTCGACTCCATGCTACACCATTCTACTCCATCCTAAACTATTCTCTACTGTATTGTATTGTACTCTACCCTACTCTAGTCTATTCTACTTGATTGGATTGGAATTGATCAGATTCAATGCAATTCGACGGGATTCAACGCGATACGGCACGATTCCACGGGATTCGGCGTGATTCGTCTTGGTTTCTATCCATTTAGCTCTTTTGGGCTCTATTTGGCTCTATTCGGCAATGTTCGACTCTGCTCTACTCTACTCTTCTATACTCTGCTCGTCTCGACCCTATTCTTTCAGTTCTGTTCTGTTCTGTTCTACTGCACTCTATTCTACCCTACCCTACCCTAACTTAGCCTACTGTAATCTGTTCTATGCTATTCGACACACTTGAATGGGATTCGACCTGATTCGGGTCATATCGGCTCGATTCATCTCCTTTCTGCTCCATTAAACTCGATTCGGTTCTATTCGGCTCTTTTCCACTCTATTCGGCTCTTTTTGGCAGTATTCGACTCTATTTGACTCTAGTCTACTCGATTCTTTCTGTTCTGTTCTATTCTACTCTATTCTATTCTTCTCTACCCTACCCTAACCTTACCTTCCCCACACTAATCTATTTGATTCGATTCGACACGTTTCAAACGACTCGACATGATTCATCTCGATTCACCTTGAATTTGGTCAATTCGGCTGTATTCAGCTCTGTTTGGCTCTTTTCGGCTCTCTTCAACTCAATTTGACTCTATTCTACTGGACCCGACTCTACTTAATTCTATTCTCTTCTTTCTATTGTGTTCTGTTGTGTTGTAGTCTAGCCTCTCCTGCCGTACCCTCCTCTACTCTAATCTATTCGATTCAACGCATTTCGACGCGATTCCATGTGATTAGGCTTGAATCGGCTCGATTTAGCTCTATTTGGCTTGAATTGGGTCAATTCGTCTCGATTCTGCTCAATTCAGCATAATTAGGCTCGAGTGAACCTTATTCAGCTCTGTTCAGCTCTACTCAACCCTTTCTACTTTATTTGTCTCTATTTGGCTCCATTCAACTCCCTTCCACACCATTCTACTCTTTTCTACTCTATTCTATTCTGTTCTACCCTACCCTACTCTAATCTATTCTAATCGATTCGATTCATCACGATTTGTCTCCTTTCCTCTCCATTCGAATCGATTCGGCTTGAATTGGATCTATTCATCTATATTCTGCACTACCCGACTCTGACTATTCCACTCTACTCAACTCTACTCCATTCTACTCTTGGTATTCTCTTCTGTTCTACTCTATTCTATTCTTCTGTGCCCTTCCCTACTGAATCCCAGTCTAACCTACACTACTCTAATCTATTCAATTTAATTCGATTCCATTCAGTTTGACACCATTCGACCCGATTTGAGACAATTCGACGGGATTCGGTGAGATTCCGCGAGATTTGATGCGTTTTGGTGGGATTTGATGGAATTCGACGAGATCCGATGCAATAGGATGCAATTAAGTGTGTTTTGGCTCGATTTTGCTGGGTTCAGATTGTCTCTATTTGGCTCATTTCAGCTCCACTAGGCTCCATTCATCCCGAATCTGATCGACTCAACTCGATTCTGCTCATTTTGGTCATATGTGGTCCTATTCAGCGTTATTCGGCTCTATTCAACTCTTTTCTACTCTCTGCATCTCTGTTCGAATCCATTTGACTCCATTCCACACCATTCTATTCCATTCTACACTACTGTATTCTACAAAACCCTCCCCCACCCTAGCCTATCCTAATCTAGTCTGCTCTTTTCTAGTCTCCTTTTCTAATTTCTCTGTTCCATCCTATGCTACTCTACCATACCCTGCACTAAGCTAACCTACCCTGACCTATGCTGTTCTATTCTATTTCCTTCTATTTTCTCTGTTCCACCGTATGCTTCCCTACCCTATGCTACCCCACCGTACCATACTCTACTACTTAGGGTTACTCAATAAGGGTCCTAATTAAGGGGAGTAGTTCGGGCAAGGGTACTCCTTAAGGCAAGTGTACTAGTTCAGGCTACTAGTTAAGGCCAGGGTACTAGTTATGCAAGGGCACTAGTTAAGACCAGGCTACTAGTTAAGGCATGGGTACTTGTTGAGGGTACTGGTTAAGGCAAGGGTACCAGTTCAGGCTACTTGTTAAGGACATACTACTAGTGAAGGCAAGGGTACTAGTGAAGACTACTGGTTAAGGCAAGGGTACTTGTTAGGACTACTAGTTAAGGCAAGGGTACTAGATTAGGCTAAGAGTTCAGGCAAGGGTACTCGTTCAGATTACTGACTTAGGGTACTATTCAAGACTAGTTGTCTAGGCTACTGCTCTATGCCACTAGCCTAGCTGACTAGTCCAGCTTACTAGTCTAGGCTTCTACTCTAGCCTACTCTTGTCTACTCTAATGTAGTCTACTTGCATCTACCCTAGTCTTCCTATCATAAACTACCCTACCCTAACCTATTCTAATCGATTCCATTTGATTCGATTCAAAGCATTTTGATGCGACCGGACACCATCACGCTTGAGTCGGCTCGATTCCGCAACATCAGCTCGATTCAGCTCGATTTGGCTCGAATCGCTTCAATTCAGCTCGTTTCCACTCGGTTCAGCCTTATTCGGCCCTATTTGGCTCGATTCGACTCTTTTCTACTCTATTTGTCTCTGTTCGACTCCATTTGACTCCACTCTTCTCCATTCTATGCTATTCTACTCTATTCTGTTCTACTCTACCCTACGATACTCTAATCTATTCGATTGGATGCGATTCTTAGCAATTCGGTGTGATTCATCTCGTTTTGTTTCCATTTGACTCGATTCGGCCAGAATTGGCTCTATTCAGCTATATCCTGCACTCTTTGACTCTATTTGACTCAATTCTACTCTGCTCTACTCTTGTCTGCTTTACTCTCTCTACTCTACCCTACTGTACTATATTCTATTCTGTACTATTCTGTTCTAGTCTACCCACCCGCCCCTCCCCTACCCTTCCCTAATCTATTTGATTAGATTCGATGTGACGTATTTCCACGCGATTTGACGCGATTAGGCTTGAATCAGCTCGATTCAGTTCGAATCGGCTCTATTCGGCTCGACTTGGCTCCATTTCACTCCATTCGGCTCGATTAGGCTCGAATTCCATCGATTCTGCTGGATTCTGCTCGATTAGGCCTTATTTGGGCCTATTCGGCCCTATTCTGCTCTATTAGACTCTTTTGTAATCTATTCATATCTATCCGTCTCTATTGGACTCCGTTCAACTCCATTCCTCACTATTTTCCTCTCTTCTATTCTACCCTTCCCTACCCTAATCTCTTCTAATCGATTCGATTTGATTTGACGCGATTCGAAGCAACCGGACGTGATTCGTCTCGTTTTGTCTCCACTCGGCTCAATTCGGCTATGTTCTCTCTCTTTGACTCTATTCTATTCTGTTGTATTCTTTCTGTTCTGTTCTATTCTCTCCTATTCTGTTGTACTCTGTTCTATTCTACCCTACCCGACCCAACGGCACCCCACCCGAACCTTCCCTACTTTAATCTATTGGATGCAATTCGATTCCGTGCAACGCGATTTGATAGGACTTGACTGGATTCGGCAAGATCTGAAGGGATTTGATGAGATTCCATGCGACTCGACGTGATTCAGTAGGATTCTCTGAGGTTTGACGCAATTCGAAGTTATTCGACGTGATTCGATGGGATTCGACACGATATGAAGCAATTTGACCTTGTTTGATTCAAAACGATGTGACTCGACTCGATTCGACCTGATTCGATTCAACGCTGTTCGGTGACAGTCAGTGCGATTCTGCTTGATTCCGCTCGATTAGGTGTGATTCGGCAGTATACAGCTCTTTTCGGCTGTATTCAGCTCCATTCGTCTCTATTCAGCTTATTCGGCTCTATTCGACTGTATTCGACTCTACTCTTTTCCACTCGATTCTACTCGATTCTATTCCTTCTATTCTGTTCTAATCTCTTCTATTCCACTCTACTCTGTTCTATTCTCCCCTCCCCTCCCCTCCCCTCCCCTTCTCTAATCTATACGTCTCGATTGGATTTGACGCGTTGAACGCGATTCGAGGCGATGAAGCTTGAATCGGCTCGATTCGGCTCGATTTGGCTCTATTCGGCTCAGTTAGGCTCCATTCAGCTTGTTTTGGCTTGAATCGCTTCGAATCTGCTCGATTTGGCCTTCTTCGGCCCTATTCTGCTCTATTCGACTCTTTTCTACTCTATTCGTTTCTACTTGACTCCATTCTACTCCATTCTATTCATTCCACACTATTCTACTCTATTCTGCTCTACCCTACCCAACACCACTCTAATTTACTCTACTTGCTTCTACACGATTCCTCTCATTTTGTCTGCATTTGGCTCTATTCAGCTCTATTCTACTCTTCTCTACTCTATTGTATTGTTTCTACTCTGTTCTGTACTATTCTACTCTATTCTACCCTACCCTATGCTACCCAACTCTAAGGTATTGTAATCCACTTGATTGGATTTGATTCAACCCATTTCGACGCGATTCGGCTCGATTTGGCTCTGTTCAAATCTATTCTACTCTACTCTATTCCCCTCTACTCTACTCTAGCCTACTCTTTTCTGCATTCGTTCTGTGTTGTTCTGTTCTATTTTGTTGTGTTCTGTTCTGTTTTATTCTATTCTACTCTATTCTACCCTACTCTAGCCTACCCGAACCTCCCCTACTCTAGTCTATTCAATTGAATTCGAGAAATTTTGACTCGACTAGGGGCCGAATCGGTGTGATTCATGTCCATTCGGCTCCATTTGTCTCGAATAGTGTCGATTCAGCTCGATTAGGCTCGATTTGGCTCCATTAGGCTCGATTCACTGGATTCGGCTCGATTTCGCTCAATTCAGCTCGATTTGGCCCTCTTTGGCCCTCTTCGGCTCTCTTCAGCTCTTTTCTACTCTACTCGATTCCATTGCACACCATTCTACTCCATTCTACGCTCTTCTACTATACCCTACTGTAATTGATTCGATGGGATTCGACGCCATTCGACGCGATTTGTCTCGTTTCGTCTCCATTCAGCTTGATTCGACTCTGTTCTACTCTACTCTATTCTACTCTACACTATTCTGCTCTGCTCTACCCTTTTCTACTCTATTCTATTGTATCCTTTCCATTCTCTTCTACTGTGTTCAAGTCTACTCTATTCCATCCTACCCGAATCTAATCTATTCTACTGGATTCGATTCCACGCATCTCGATGCGATTCGGCTCAAATCGGCTCCTTTCCACTCCATTCATCCCCAATCGGCTCAAATCGGTTCGATTCAGCTCTAATCGGCTCCATTCGACTCTAGTCAGCTCGAATAGGCTCTATTCAGCTCTATCCGGCTCTATTAGGCTCTACTCAACTCTATTATCTCTTTTCGACTCCACTCGACTCCATGCTACACCATTCTACTCCATCCTAAACTTTTCTCTACTGTATTGTATTGTACTCTACCCTACTCTAGTCTATTCTATTTGATTGGATTGGAATTGATCAGATTCAATGCAATTCGACGGGATTCAACGCGATACGGCACGATTCCACGGGATTCGGCGTGATTCGTCTTGGTTTCTATCCATTTAGCTCTTTTGGGCTCTATTTGGCTCTATTCGGCAATGTTCGACTCTGCTCTACTCTACTCTTCTATACTCTGCTCGTCTCGACCCTATTCTTTCAGTTCTGTTCTGTTCTGTTCTACTGCACTCTATTCTACCCTACCCTACCCTAACTTAGCCTACTGTAATCTGTTCTATGCTATTCGACACACCTGAATGGGATTCGACCTGATTCGGGTCATATCGGCTCGATTCATCTCCTTTCTGCTCCATTAAACTCGATTCGGTTCTATTCGGCTCTTTCCCACTCTATTCGGCTCTTTTTGGCAGTATTCGACTCTATTTGACTCTAGTCTACTCGATTCTTTCTGTTCTGTTCTATTCTACTCTATTCTATTCTTCTCTACCCTACCCTAACCTTACCTTCCCCACACTAATCTATTTGATTCGATTCGACACGTTTCAAACGACTCGACATGATTCATCTCGATTCACCTTGAATTTGGTCAATTCGGCTGTATTCAGCTCTGTTTGGCTCTTTTCGGCTCTCTTCAACTCAATTTGACTCTATTCTACTGGACCCGACTCTACTTAATTCTATTCTCTTCTTTCTATTGTGTTCTGTTGTGTTGTAGTCTAGCCTCTCCTGCCGTACCCTCCTCTACTCTAATCTATTCGATTCAACGCATTTCGACGCGATTCCATGTGATTAGGCTTGAATCGGCTCGATTTAGCTCTATTTGGCTTGAATTGGGTCAATTCGTCTCGATTCTGCTCAATTCAGCATAATTAGGCTCGAGTGAACCTTATTCAGCTCTGTTCAGCTCTACTCAACCCTTTCTACTTTATTTGTCTCTATTTGGCTCCATTCAACTCCCTTCCACACCATTCTACTCTTTTCTACTCTATTCTATTCTGTTCTACCCTACCCTACTCTAATCTATTCTAATCGATTCGATTCATCACGATTTGTCTCCTTTCCTCTCCATTCGAATCGATTCGGCTTGAATTGGATCTATTCATCTATATTCTGCACTACCCGACTCTGACTATTCCACTCTACTCAACTCTACTCCATTCTACTCTTGGTATTCTCTTCTGTTCTACTCTATTCTATTCTTCTGTGCCCTTCCCTACTGAATCCCAGTCTAACCTACACTACTCTAATCTATTCAATTTAATTCGATTCCATTCAGTTTGACACCATTCGACCCGATTTGAGACAATTCGACGGGATTCGGTGAGATTCCGCGAGATTTGATGCGTTTTGGTGGGATTTGATGGAATTCGACGAGATCCGATGCAATAGGATGCAATTAAGTGTGTTTTGGCTCGATTTTGCTGGGTTCAGTTTGTCTCTATTTGGCTCATTTCAGCTCCACTAGGCTCCATTCATCCCGAATCTGGTCGACTCGACTCGATTCGGCTCATTTTGGCCATATTTGGTCCTATTCAGCGTTATTCGGCTCTATTCAACTCTCTTCTACTCTCTTCATCTGTGTTCGAATCCATTTGACTCCATTCCACACCATTCTATTCCATTCTACACTACTGTATTCTACAAAACCCTCCCCCACCCTAGCCTATCCTAATCTAGTCTGCTCTTTTCTAGTCTCCTTTTCTATTTTCTCGATTCCATCCTATGCTACTCTACCATACCCTGCACTAAGCTAACCTACCCTGACCTATGCTGTTCTATTCTATTTCCTTCTATTTTCTCTGTTCCACCGTATGCTTCCCTACCCTATGCTACCCCACCGTACCATACTCTACTACTTAGGGTTACTCAATAAGGGTCCTAATTAAGGGGAGTAGTTCGGGCAAGGGTACTCCTTAAGGCAAGTGTACTAGTTCAGGCTACTAGTTAAGGCCAGGGTACTAGTTATGCAAGGGCACTAGTTAAGGCCAGGCTACTAGTTAAGGCATGGGTACTTGTTGAGGGTACTGGTTAAGGCAAGGGTACCAGTTCAGGCTACTTGTTAAGGACATACTACTAGTGAAGGCAAGGGTACTAGTGAAGACTACTGGTTAAGGCAAGGGTACTTGTTAGGACTACTAGTTAAGGCAAGGGTACTAGATTAGGCTAAGAGTTCAGGCAAGGGTACTCGTTCAGATTACTGACTTAGGGTACTATTCAAGACTAGTTGTCTAGGCTACTGCTCTATGCCACTAGTCTAGCTGACTAGTCCAGCTTACTAGTCTAGGCTTCTACTCTAGCCTTCTCTTGTCTACTCTAATGTAGTCTACTTGCATCTACCCTAGTCTTCCTATCATAAACTACCCTACCCTAACCTATTCTAATCGATTCCATTTGATTCGATTCAAAGCATTTTGATGCGACCGGACACCATCACGCTTGAGTCGGCTCGATTCCGCAACATCAGCTCGATTCAGCTCGATTTGGCTCGAATCGCTTCAATTCAGCTCGTTTCCACTCGTTTCAGCCTTATTCGGCCCTATTTGGCTCGATTCGACTCTTTTCTACTCTATTTGTCTCTGTTCGACTCCATTTGACTCCACTCTTCTCCATTCTATGCTATTCTACTCTATTCTGTTCTACTCTACCCTACGATGCTCTAATCTATTCGATTGGATGCGATTCTTAGCAATTCGGTGTGATTCATCTCGTTTTGTTTCCATTTGACTCGATTCGGCCAGAATTGGCTCTATTCAGCTATATCCTGCACTCTTTGACTCTATTTGACTCAATTCTACTCTGCTCTACTCTTGTCTGCTTTACTCTCTCTACTCTACCCTACTGTACTATATTCTATTCTGTACTATTCTGTTCTAGTCTACCCACCCGCCCCTCCCCTACCCTTCCCTAATCTATTTCATTAGATTCGATGTGACGTATTTCCACGCGATTTGACGCGATTAGGCTTGAATCAGCTCGATTCAGTTCGAATCGGCTCTATTCGGCTCGACTTGGCTCCATTTCACTCCATTCGGCTCGATTAGGCTCGAATTCCATCGATTCTGCTGGATTCTGCTCGATTAGGCCTTATTTGGGCCTATTCGGCCCTATTCTGCTCTATTAGACTCTTTTGTAATCTATTCATATCTATCCGTCTCTATTGGACTCCGTTCAACTCCATTCCTCACTATTTTCCTCTCTTCTATTCTACCCTTCCCTACCCTAATCTCTTCTAATCGATTCGATTTGATTTGACGCGATTCGAAGCAACCGGACGTGATTCGTCTCGTTTTGTCTCCACTCGGCTCAATTCGGCTATGTTCTCTCTCTTTGACTCTATTCTATTCTGTTGTATTCTTTCTGTTCTGTTCTATTCTCTCCTATTCTGTTGTACTCTGTTCTATTCTACCCTACCCGACCCAACGGCACCCCACCCGAACCTTCCCTACTTTAATCTATTGGATGCAATTCGATTCCGTGCAACGCGATTTGATAGGACTTGACTGGATTCGGCAAGATCTGAAGGGATTTGATGAGATTCCATGCGACTCGACGTGATTCAGTAGGATTCTCTGAGGTTTGACGCAATTCGAAGTTATTCGACGTGATTCGATGGGATTCGACACGATATGAAGCAATTTGACCTTGTTTGATTCAAAACGATGTGACTCGACTCGATTCGACCTGATTCGATTCAACGCTGTTCGGTGACAGTCAGTGCGATTCTGCTTGATTCCGCTCGATTAGGTGTGATTCGGCAGTATACAGCTCTTTTCGGCTGTATTCAGCTCCATTCGTCTCTATTCAGCTTATTCGGCTCTATTCGACTGTATTCGACTCTACTCTTTTCCACTCGATTCTACTCGATTCTATTCCTTCTATTCTGTTCTAATCTCTTCTATTCCACTCTACTCTGTTCTATTCTCCCCTCCCCTCCCCTCCCCTCCCCTTCTCTAATCTATACGTCTCGATTGGATTTGACGCGTTGAACGCGATTCGAGGCGATGAAGCTTGAATCGGCTCGATTCGGCTCGATTTGGCTCTATTCGGCTCAGTTAGGCTCCATTCAGCTTGTTTTGGCTTGAATCGCTTCGAATCTGCTCGATTTGGCCTTCTTCGGCCCTATTCTGCTCTATTCGACTCTTTTCTACTCTATTCGTTTCTACTTGACTCCATTCTACTCCATTCTATTCATTCCACACTATTCTACTCTATTCTGCTCTACCCTACCCAACACCACTCTAATTTACTCTACTTGCTTCTACACGATTCCTCTCATTTTGTCTGCATTTGGCTCTATTCAGCTCTATTCTACTCTTCTCTACTCTATTGTATTGTTTCTACTCTGTTCTGTACTATTCTACTCTATTCTACCCTACCCTATGCTACCCAACTCTAAGGTATTGTAATCCACTTGATTGGATTTGATTCAACCCATTTCAACGCGATTCGGCTCGATTTGGCTCTGTTCAAATCTATTCTACTCTACTCTATTCCCCTCTACTCTACTCTAGCCTACTCTTTTCTGCATTCGTTCTGTGTTGTTCTGTTCTATTTTGTTGTGTTCTGTTCTGTTTTATTCTATTCTACTCTATTCTACCCTACTCTAGCCTACCCGAACCTCCCCTACTCTAGTCTATTCAATTGAATTCGAGAAATTTTGACGCGACTAGGGGCCGAATCGGTGTGATTCATGTCCATTCGGCTCCATTTGTCTCGAATAGTGTCGATTCAGCTCGATTAGCCTCGATTTGGCTCCATTAGGCTCGATTCACTGGATTCGGCTCGATTTCTCTCAATTCAGCTCGATTTGGCCCTCTTTGGCCCTCTTCGGCTCTCTTCAGCTCTTTTCTACTCTACTCGATTCCATTGCACACCATTCTACTCCATTCTACGCTCTTCTACTATACCCTACTGTAATTGATTCGATGGGATTCGACGCCATTCGACGCGATTTGTCTCGTTTCGTCTCCATTCAGCTTGATTCGACTCTGTTCTACTCTACTCTATTCTACTCTACACTCTTCTGCTCTGCTCTACCCTTTTCTACTCTATTCTATTGTATCCTTTCCATTCTCTTCTACTGTGTTCAAGTCTACTCTATTCCATCCTACCCTAATCTAATCTATTCTACTGGATTCGATTCCACGCATCTCGATGCGATTCGGCTCAAATCGGCTCCTTTCCACTCCATTCATCCCCAATCGGCTCAAATCGGTTCGATTCAGCTCTAATCAGCTCCATTCGGCTCCAGTCAGCTCGAATAGGCTCTATTCAGCTCTATCCGGCTCTATTAGGCTCTACTCAACTCTATTATCTCTTTTCGACTCCACTCGACTCCATGCTACACCATTCTACTCCATCCTAAACTATTCTCTACTGTATTGTATTGTACTCTACCCTACTCTAGTCTATTCTACTTGATTGGATTGGAATTGATCAGATTCAATGCAATTCGACGGGATTCAACGCGATACGGCACGATTCCACGGGATTCGGCGTGATTCGTCTTGGTTTCTATCCATTTAGCTCTTTTGGGCTCTATTTGGCTCTATTCGGCAATGTTCGACTCTGCTCTACTCTACTCTTCTATACTCTGCTCGTCTCGACCCTATTCTTTCAGTTCTGTTCTGTTCTGTTCTACTGCACTCTATTCTACCCTACCCTACCCTAACTTAGCCTACTGTAATCTGTTCTATGCTATTCGACACACTTGAATGGGATTCGACCTGATTCGGGTCATATCGGCTCGATTCATCTCCTTTCTGCTCCATTAAACTCGATTCGGTTCTATTCGGCTCTTTTCCACTCTATTCGGCTCTTTTTGGCAGTATTCGACTCTATTTGACTCTAGTCTACTCGATTCTTTCTGTTCTGTTCTATTCTACTCTATTCTATTCTTCTCTACCCTACCCTAACCTTACCTTCCCCACACTAATCTATTTGATTCGATTCGACACGTTTCAAACGACTCGACATGATTCATCTCGATTCACCTTGAATTTGGTCAATTCGGCTGTATTCAGCTCTGTTTGGCTCTTTTCGGCTCTCTTCAACTCAATTTGACTCTATTCTACTGGACCCGACTCTACTTAATTCTATTCTCTTCTTTCTATTGTGTTCTGTTGTGTTGTAGTCTAGCCTCTCCTGCCGTACCCTCCTCTACTCTAATCTATTCGATTCAACGCATTTCGACGCGATTCCATGTGATTAGGCTTGAATCGGCTCGATTTAGCTCTATTTGGCTTGAATTGGGTCAATTCGTCTCGATTCTGCTCAATTCAGCATAATTAGGCTCGAGTGAACCTTATTCAGCTCTGTTCAGCTCTACTCAACCCTTTCTACTTTATTTGTCTCTATTTGGCTCCATTCAACTCCCTTCCACACCATTCTACTCTTTTCTACTCTATTCTATTCTGTTCTACCCTACCCTACTCTAATCTATTCTAATCGATTCGATTCATCACGATTTGTCTCCTTTCCTCTCCATTCGAATCGATTCGGCTTGAATTGGATCTATTCATCTATATTCTGCACTACCCGACTCTGACTATTCCACTCTACTCAACTCTACTCCATTCTACTCTTGGTATTCTCTTCTGTTCTACTCTATTCTATTCTTCTGTGCCCTTCCCTACTGAATCCCAGTCTAACCTACACTACTCTAATCTATTCAATTTAATTCGATTCCATTCAGTTTGACACCATTCGACCCGATTTGAGACAATTCGACGGGATTCGGTGAGATTCCGCGAGATTTGATGCGTTTTGGTGGGATTTGATGGAATTCGACGAGATCCGATGCAATAGGATGCAATTAAGTGTGTTTTGGCTCGATTTTGCTGGGTTCAGATTGTCTCTATTTGGCTCATTTCAGCTCCACTAGGCTCCATTCATCCCGAATCTGATCGACTCAACTCGATTCTGCTCATTTTGGTCATATGTGGTCCTATTCAGCGTTATTCGGCTCTATTCAACTCTTTTCTACTCTCTGCATCTCTGTTCGAATCCATTTGACTCCATTCCACACCATTCTATTCCATTCTACACTACTGTATTCTACAAAACCCTCCCCCACCCTAGCCTATCCTAATCTAGTCTGCTCTTTTCTAGTCTCCTTTTCTAATTTCTCTGTTCCATCCTATGCTACTCTACCATACCCTGCACTAAGCTAACCTACCCTGACCTATGCTGTTCTATTCTATTTCCTTCTATTTTCTCTGTTCCACCGTATGCTTCCCTACCCTATGCTACCCCACCGTACCATACTCTACTACTTAGGGTTACTCAATAAGGGTCCTAATTAAGGGGAGTAGTTCGGGCAAGGGTACTCCTTAAGGCAAGTGTACTAGTTCAGGCTACTAGTTAAGGCCAGGGTACTAGTTATGCAAGGGCACTAGTTAAGACCAGGCTACTAGTTAAGGCATGGGTACTTGTTGAGGGTACTGGTTAAGGCAAGGGTACCAGTTCAGGCTACTTGTTAAGGACATACTACTAGTGAAGGCAAGGGTACTAGTGAAGACTACTGGTTAAGGCAAGGGTACTTGTTAGGACTACTAGTTAAGGCAAGGGTACTAGATTAGGCTAAGAGTTCAGGCAAGGGTACTCGTTCAGATTACTGACTTAGGGTACTATTCAAGACTAGTTGTCTAGGCTACTGCTCTATGCCACTAGCCTAGCTGACTAGTCCAGCTTACTAGTCTAGGCTTCTACTCTAGCCTACTCTTGTCTACTCTAATGTAGTCTACTTGCATCTACCCTAGTCTTCCTATCATAAACTACCCTACCCTAACCTATTCTAATCGATTCCATTTGATTCGATTCAAAGCATTTTGATGCGACCGGACACCATCACGCTTGAGTCGGCTCGATTCCGCAACATCAGCTCGATTCAGCTCGATTTGGCTCGAATCGCTTCAATTCAGCTCGTTTCCACTCGGTTCAGCCTTATTCGGCCCTATTTGGCTCGATTCGACTCTTTTCTACTCTATTTGTCTCTGTTCGACTCCATTTGACTCCACTCTTCTCCATTCTATGCTATTCTACTCTATTCTGTTCTACTCTACCCTACGATACTCTAATCTATTCGATTGGATGCGATTCTTAGCAATTCGGTGTGATTCATCTCGTTTTGTTTCCATTTGACTCGATTCGGCCAGAATTGGCTCTATTCAGCTATATCCTGCACTCTTTGACTCTATTTGACTCAATTCTACTCTGCTCTACTCTTGTCTGCTTTACTCTCTCTACTCTACCCTACTGTACTATATTCTATTCTGTACTATTCTGTTCTAGTCTACCCACCCGCCCCTCCCCTACCCTTCCCTAATCTATTTGATTAGATTCGATGTGACGTATTTCCACGCGATTTGACGCGATTAGGCTTGAATCAGCTCGATTCAGTTCGAATCGGCTCTATTCGGCTCGACTTGGCTCCATTTCACTCCATTCGGCTCGATTAGGCTCGAATTCCATCGATTCTGCTGGATTCTGCTCGATTAGGCCTTATTTGGGCCTATTCGGCCCTATTCTGCTCTATTAGACTCTTTTGTAATCTATTCATATCTATCCGTCTCTATTGGACTCCGTTCAACTCCATTCCTCACTATTTTCCTCTCTTCTATTCTACCCTTCCCTACCCTAATCTCTTCTAATCGATTCGATTTGATTTGACGCGATTCGAAGCAACCGGACGTGATTCGTCTCGTTTTGTCTCCACTCGGCTCAATTCGGCTATGTTCTCTCTCTTTGACTCTATTCTATTCTGTTGTATTCTTTCTGTTCTGTTCTATTCTCTCCTATTCTGTTGTACTCTGTTCTATTCTACCCTACCCGACCCAACGGCACCCCACCCGAACCTTCCCTACTTTAATCTATTGGATGCAATTCGATTCCGTGCAACGCGATTTGATAGGACTTGACTGGATTCGGCAAGATCTGAAGGGATTTGATGAGATTCCATGCGACTCGACGTGATTCAGTAGGATTCTCTGAGGTTTGACGCAATTCGAAGTTATTCGACGTGATTCGATGGGATTCGACACGATATGAAGCAATTTGACCTTGTTTGATTCAAAACGATGTGACTCGACTCGATTCGACCTGATTCGATTCAACGCTGTTCGGTGACAGTCAGTGCGATTCTGCTTGATTCCGCTCGATTAGGTGTGATTCGGCAGTATACAGCTCTTTTCGGCTGTATTCAGCTCCATTCGTCTCTATTCAGCTTATTCGGCTCTATTCGACTGTATTCGACTCTACTCTTTTCCACTCGATTCTACTCGATTCTATTCCTTCTATTCTGTTCTAATCTCTTCTATTCCACTCTACTCTGTTCTATTCTCCCCTCCCCTCCCCTCCCCTCCCCTTCTCTAATCTATACGTCTCGATTGGATTTGACGCGTTGAACGCGATTCGAGGCGATGAAGCTTGAATCGGCTCGATTCGGCTCGATTTGGCTCTATTCGGCTCAGTTAGGCTCCATTCAGCTTGTTTTGGCTTGAATCGCTTCGAATCTGCTCGATTTGGCCTTCTTCGGCCCTATTCTGCTCTATTCGACTCTTTTCTACTCTATTCGTTTCTACTTGACTCCATTCTACTCCATTCTATTCATTCCACACTATTCTACTCTATTCTGCTCTACCCTACCCAACACCACTCTAATTTACTCTACTTGCTTCTACACGATTCCTCTCATTTTGTCTGCATTTGGCTCTATTCAGCTCTATTCTACTCTTCTCTACTCTATTGTATTGTTTCTACTCTGTTCTGTACTATTCTACTCTATTCTACCCTACCCTATGCTACCCAACTCTAAGGTATTGTAATCCACTTGATTGGATTTGATTCAACCCATTTCGACGCGATTCGGCTCGATTTGGCTCTGTTCAAATCTATTCTACTCTACTCTATTCCCCTCTACTCTACTCTAGCCTACTCTTTTCTGCATTCGTTCTGTGTTGTTCTGTTCTATTTTGTTGTGTTCTGTTCTGTTTTATTCTATTCTACTCTATTCTACCCTACTCTAGCCTACCCGAACCTCCCCTACTCTAGTCTATTCAATTGAATTCGAGAAATTTTGACTCGACTAGGGGCCGAATCGGTGTGATTCATGTCCATTCGGCTCCATTTGTCTCGAATAGTGTCGATTCAGCTCGATTAGGCTCGATTTGGCTCCATTAGGCTCGATTCACTGGATTCGGCTCGATTTCGCTCAATTCAGCTCGATTTGGCCCTCTTTGGCCCTCTTCGGCTCTCTTCAGCTCTTTTCTACTCTACTCGATTCCATTGCACACCATTCTACTCCATTCTACGCTCTTCTACTATACCCTACTGTAATTGATTCGATGGGATTCGACGCCATTCGACGCGATTTGTCTCGTTTCGTCTCCATTCAGCTTGATTCGACTCTGTTCTACTCTACTCTATTCTACTCTACACTATTCTGCTCTGCTCTACCCTTTTCTACTCTATTCTATTGTATCCTTTCCATTCTCTTCTACTGTGTTCAAGTCTACTCTATTCCATCCTACCCGAATCTAATCTATTCTACTGGATTCGATTCCACGCATCTCGATGCGATTCGGCTCAAATCGGCTCCTTTCCACTCCATTCATCCCCAATCGGCTCAAATCGGTTCGATTCAGCTCTAATCGGCTCCATTCGACTCTAGTCAGCTCGAATAGGCTCTATTCAGCTCTATCCGGCTCTATTAGGCTCTACTCAACTCTATTATCTCTTTTCGACTCCACTCGACTCCATGCTACACCATTCTACTCCATCCTAAACTTTTCTCTACTGTATTGTATTGTACTCTACCCTACTCTAGTCTATTCTATTTGATTGGATTGGAATTGATCAGATTCAATGCAATTCGACGGGATTCAACGCGATACGGCACGATTCCACGGGATTCGGCGTGATTCGTCTTGGTTTCTATCCATTTAGCTCTTTTGGGCTCTATTTGGCTCTATTCGGCAATGTTCGACTCTGCTCTACTCTACTCTTCTATACTCTGCTCGTCTCGACCCTATTCTTTCAGTTCTGTTCTGTTCTGTTCTACTGCACTCTATTCTACCCTACCCTACCCTAACTTAGCCTACTGTAATCTGTTCTATGCTATTCGACACACCTGAATGGGATTCGACCTGATTCGGGTCATATCGGCTCGATTCATCTCCTTTCTGCTCCATTAAACTCGATTCGGTTCTATTCGGCTCTTTCCCACTCTATTCGGCTCTTTTTGGCAGTATTCGACTCTATTTGACTCTAGTCTACTCGATTCTTTCTGTTCTGTTCTATTCTACTCTATTCTATTCTTCTCTACCCTACCCTAACCTTACCTTCCCCACACTAATCTATTTGATTCGATTCGACACGTTTCAAACGACTCGACATGATTCATCTCGATTCACCTTGAATTTGGTCAATTCGGCTGTATTCAGCTCTGTTTGGCTCTTTTCGGCTCTCTTCAACTCAATTTGACTCTATTCTACTGGACCCGACTCTACTTAATTCTATTCTCTTCTTTCTATTGTGTTCTGTTGTGTTGTAGTCTAGCCTCTCCTGCCGTACCCTCCTCTACTCTAATCTATTCGATTCAACGCATTTCGACGCGATTCCATGTGATTAGGCTTGAATCGGCTCGATTTAGCTCTATTTGGCTTGAATTGGGTCAATTCGTCTCGATTCTGCTCAATTCAGCATAATTAGGCTCGAGTGAACCTTATTCAGCTCTGTTCAGCTCTACTCAACCCTTTCTACTTTATTTGTCTCTATTTGGCTCCATTCAACTCCCTTCCACACCATTCTACTCTTTTCTACTCTATTCTATTCTGTTCTACCCTACCCTACTCTAATCTATTCTAATCGATTCGATTCATCACGATTTGTCTCCTTTCCTCTCCATTCGAATCGATTCGGCTTGAATTGGATCTATTCATCTATATTCTGCACTACCCGACTCTGACTATTCCACTCTACTCAACTCTACTCCATTCTACTCTTGGTATTCTCTTCTGTTCTACTCTATTCTATTCTTCTGTGCCCTTCCCTACTGAATCCCAGTCTAACCTACACTACTCTAATCTATTCAATTTAATTCGATTCCATTCAGTTTGACACCATTCGACCCGATTTGAGACAATTCGACGGGATTCGGTGAGATTCCGCGAGATTTGATGCGTTTTGGTGGGATTTGATGGAATTCGACGAGATCCGATGCAATAGGATGCAATTAAGTGTGTTTTGGCTCGATTTTGCTGGGTTCAGTTTGTCTCTATTTGGCTCATTTCAGCTCCACTAGGCTCCATTCATCCCGAATCTGGTCGACTCGACTCGATTCGGCTCATTTTGGCCATATTTGGTCCTATTCAGCGTTATTCGGCTCTATTCAACTCTCTTCTACTCTCTTCATCTGTGTTCGAATCCATTTGACTCCATTCCACACCATTCTATTCCATTCTACACTACTGTATTCTACAAAACCCTCCCCCACCCTAGCCTATCCTAATCTAGTCTGCTCTTTTCTAGTCTCCTTTTCTATTTTCTCGATTCCATCCTATGCTACTCTACCATACCCTGCACTAAGCTAACCTACCCTGACCTATGCTGTTCTATTCTATTTCCTTCTATTTTCTCTGTTCCACCGTATGCTTCCCTACCTTATGCTACCCCACCGTACCATACTCTACTACTTAGGGTTACTCAATAAGGGTCCTAATTAAGGGGAGTGGTTCGGGCAAGGGTACTCCTTAAGGCAAGGGTACTAGTTCAGGCTACTAGTTAAGGCCAGGGTACTAGTTAAGGCCAGGCTACTAGTTAAGGCATGGGTACTTGTTGAGGGTACTGGTTAAGGCAAGGGTACCAGTTCAGGCTACTTGTTAAGGACATACTACTAGTGAAGGCAAGGGTACTAGTGAAGACTACTGGTTAAGGCAAGGGTACTTGTTAGGACTACTAGTTAAGGCAAGGGTACTAGATTAGGCTAAGAGTTCAGGCAAGGGTACTCGTTCAGATTACTGACTTAGGGTACTATTCAAGACTAGTTGTCTAGGCTACTGCTCTCTGCCACTAGTCTAGCTGACTAGTCCAGCTTACTAGTCTAGGCTTCTACTCTAGCCTTCTCTTGTCTACTCTAATGTAGTCTACTTGCATCTACCCTAGTCTTCCTATCCTAAACTACCCTACCCTAACCTATTCTAATCGATTCCATTTGATTCGATTCAAAGCATTTCGATGCCACTGGAGACCATCATGCTTGAGTCGGCTCGATTCAGCTCGATTGGGCTCGAATCGCTTCAATTCAGCTCGTTTCCACTCGTTTCAGCCTTATTCGGCCCTATTTGGCTCGATTCGACTCTTTTCTACTCTATTTGTCTCTGTTCGACTCCATTTGACTCCACTCTTCTCCATTCTATGCTATTCTACTCTATTCTGTTCTACTCTACCCTACGATACTCTAATCTATTCGATTGGATGCGATTCTTAGCAATTCGGTGTGATTCATCTCGTTTTGTTTCCATTTGACTCGATTCGGCCAGAATTGGCTCTATTCAGCTATATCCTGCACTCTTTGACTCTATTTGACTCAATTCTACTCTGCTCTACTCTTGTCTGCTTTACTCTCTCTACTCTACCCTACTGTACTATATTCTATTCTGTACTATTCTGTTCTAGTCTACCCACCCGCCCCTCCCCTACCCTTCCCTAATCTATTTGATTAGATTCGATGTGACGTATTTCCACGCGATTTGACGCGATTAGGCTTGAATCAGCTCGATTCAGTTCGAATCGGCTCTATTCGGCTCGACTTGGCTCCATTTCACTCCATTCGGCTCGATTAGGCTCGAATTCCATCGATTCTGCTGGATTCTGCTCGATTAGGCCTTATTTGGGCCTATTCGGCCCTATTCTGCTCTATTAGACTCTTTTGTACTCTATTCATATCTATCCGTCTCTATTGGACTCCGTTCAACTCCATTCCTCACTATTTTCCTCTCTTCTATTCTACCCTTCCCTACCCTAATCTCTTCTAATCGATTCGATTTGATTTGACGCGATTCGAAGCAACCGGACGTGATTCGTCTCGTTTTGTCTCCACTCGGCTCAATTCGGCTATGTTCTCTCTCTTTGACTCTATTCTATTCTGTTGTATTCTTTCTGTTCTGTTCTATTCTCTCCTATTCTGTTGTACTCTATTCTATTCTACCCTACCCGACCCAACGGCACCCCACCCGAACCTTCCCTACTTTAATCTATTGGATGCAATTCGATTCCGTGCAACGCGATTTGATAGGACTTGACTGGATTCGGCAAATCTGAAGGGATTTGATGAGATTCCATGCGACTCGACGTGATTCAGTAGGATTCTCTGAGGTTTGACGCAATTCGAAGTTATTCGACGTGATTCGATGGGATTCGACACGATATGAAGCAATTTGACCTTGTTTGATTCAAAACGATGTGACTCGACTCGATTCGACCTGATTCGATTCAACGCTGTTCGGTGACAGTCAGTGCGATTCTGCTTGATTCCGCTCGATTAGGTGTGATTCGGCAGTATACAGCTCTTTTCGGCTGTATTCAGCTCCATTCGTCTCTATTCAGCTTATTTGGCTCTATTCGACTGTATTCGACTCTACTCTTTTCCACTCGATTCTACTCGATTCTATTCCTTCTATTCTGTTCTAATCTCTTCTATTCCACTCTACTCTGTTCTATTCTCCCCTCCCCTTCTCTAATCTATACGTCTCGATTGGATTTGACGCGTTGAACGCGATTCGAGGCGATGAAGCTTGAATCGGCTCGATTCGGCTCAATTTGGCTCTATTCGGCTCAGTTAGGCTCCATTCAGCTTGTTTTGGCTTGAATCGCTTCGAATCTGCTCGATTTGGCCTTCTTCGGCCCTATTCTGCTCTATTCGACTCTTTTCTACTCTATTCGTTTCTACTTGACTCCATTCTACTCCATTCTATTCATTCCACACTATTCTACTCTATTCTGCTCTACCCTACCCAACACCACTCTAATTTACTCTACTTGCTTCTACACGATTCCTCTCATTTTGTCTGCATTTGGCTCTATTCAGCTCTATTCTACTCTTCTCTACTCTATTGTATTGTTTCTACTCTGTTCTGTACTATTCTACTCTATTCTACCCTACCCTATGCTACCCAACTCTAAGGTATTGTAATCCACTTGATTGGATTTGATTCAACCCATTTCAACGCGATTCGGCTCGATTTGGCTCTGTTCAAATCTATTCTACTCTACTCTATTCCCCTCTACTCTACTCTAGCCTACTCTTTTCTGCATTCGTTCTGTGTTGTTCTGTTCTATTTTGTTGTGTTCTGTTCTGTTTTATTCTATTCTACTCTATTCTACCCTACTCTAGCCTACCCGAACCTCCCCTACTCTAGTCTATTCAATTGAATTCGAGAAATTTTGACGCGACTAGGGGCCGAATCGGTGTGATTCATGTCCATTCGGCTCCATTTGTCTCGAATAGTGTCGATTCAGCTCGATTAGGCTCGATTTGGCTCCATTAGGCTCGATTCACTGGATTCGGCTCGATTTCGCTCAATTCAGCTCGATTTGGCCCTCTTTGGCCCTCTTCGGCTCTCTTCAGCTCTTTTCTACTCTACTCGATTCCATTGCACACCATTCTACTCCATTCTACGCTCTTCTACTATACCCTACTGTAATTGATTCGATGGGATTCGACGCCATTCGACGCGATTTGTCTCGTTTCGTCTCCATTCAGCTTGATTCGACTCTGTTCTACTCTACTCTATTCTACTCTACACTATTCTGCTCTGCTCTACCCTTTTCTACTCTATTCTATTGTATCCTTTCCATTCTCTTCTACTGTGTTCAAGTCTACTCTATTCCATCCTACCCTAATCTAATCTATTCTACTGGATTCGATTCCACGCATCTCGATGCGATTCGGCTCAAATCGGCTCCTTTCCACTCCATTCATCCCCAATCGGCTCAAATCGGTTCGATTCAGCTCTAATCGGCTCCATTCGGCTCCATTCAGCTCGAATAGGCTCTATTCAGCTCTATTCGGCTCTATTAGGCTCTACTCAACTCTATTATCTCTTTTCGACTCCACTCGACTCCATGCTACACCATTCTACTCCATCCTAAACTATTCTCTACTGTATTGTATTGTACTCTACCCTACTCTAGTCTATTCTATTTGATTGGATTGGAATTGATCAGATTCAATGCAATTCGACGGGATTCGACGCGATACGGCACGATTCCACGGGATTCGGCGTGATTCGTCTTGGTTTCTATCCATTTAGCTCTTTTGGGCTCTATTTGGCTCTATTCGGCAATGTTCGACTCTGCTCTACTCTACTCTTCTATACTCTGCTCGTCTCGACCCTATTCTTTCAGTTCTGTTCTGTTCTGTTCTACTGCACTCTATTCTACCCTACCCTACCCTAACTTAGCCTACTGTAATCTGTTCTATGCTATTCGACACACCTGAATGGAATTCGACCTGATTCGGGTCATATCGGCTCGATTCATCTCCTTTCTGCTCCATTAAACTCGATTCGGTTCTATTCGGCTCTTTCCCACTCTATTCGGCTCTTTTTGGCAGTATTCGACTCTATTTGACTCTAGTCTACTCGATTCTTTCTGTTCTGTTCTATTCTACTCTATTCTATTCTTCTCTACCCTACCCTAACCTTACCTTCCCCACACTAATCTATTTGATTCGATTCGACACGTTTCAAACGACTCGACATGATTCATCTCGATTCACCTTGAATTTGGTCAATTCGGCTGTATTCAGCTCTGTTTGGCTCTTTTCAGCTCTCTTCAACTCAATTTGACTCTATTCTACTGGACCCGACTCTACTTAATTCTATTCTCTTCTTTCTATTGTGTTCTGTTGTGTTGTAGTCTAGCCTCTCCTGCCGTACCCTCCTCTACTCTAATCTATTCGATTCAACGCATTTCGACGCGATTCCATGTGATTAGGCTTGAATCGGCTCGATTTAGCTCTATTTGGCTTGAATTGGGTCAATTCGTCTCGATTCTGCTCAATTCAGCATAATTAGGCTCGAGTGAACCTTATTCAGCCCTGTTCAGCTCTACTCAACCCTTTCTACTTTATTTGTCTCTATTTGGCTCCATTCAACTCCCTTCCACACCATTCTACTCTTTTCTACTCTATTCTATTCTGTTCTACCCTACCCTACTCTAATCTATTCTAATCGATTCGATTCATCACGATTTGTCTCCTTTCCTCTCCATTCGAATCGATTCGGCTTGAATTGGATCTATTCATCTATATTCTGCACTACCCGACTCTGACTATTCCACTCTACTCAACTCTACTCCATTCTACTCTTGGTATTCTCTTCTGTTCTACTCTATTCTATTCTTCTGTGCCCTTCCCTACTGAATCCCAGTCTAACCTACACTACTCTAATCTATTCAATTTAATTCGATTCCATTCAGTTTGACACCATTCGACCCGATTTGAGACAATTCGACGGGATTCGGTGAGATTCCGCGAGATTTGATGCGTTTTGGTGGGATTTGATGGAATTCGACGAGATCCGATGCAATAGGATGCAATTAAGTGTGTTTTGGCTCGATTTTGCTGGGTTCAGTTTGTCTCTATTTGGCTCATTTCAGCTCCACTAGGCTCCATTCATCCCGAATCTGGTCGACTCGACTCGATTCGGCTCATTTTGGCCATATGTGGTCCTATTCAGCGTTATTCGGCTCTATTCAACTCTCTTCTACTCTCTTCATCTGTGTTCGAATCCATTTGACTCCATTCCACACCATTCTATTCCATTCTACACTACTGTATTCTACAAAACCCTCCCCCACCCTAGCCTATCCTAATCTAGTCTGCTCTTTTCTAGTCTCCTTTTCTATTTTCTCGATTCCATCCTATGCTACTCTACCATACCCTGCACTAAGCTAACCTACCCTGACCTATGCTGTTCTATTCTATTTCCTTCTATTTTCTCTGTTCCACCGTATGCTTCCCTACCTTATGCTACCCCACCGTACCATACTCTACTACTTAGGGTTACTCAATAAGGGTCCTAATTAAGGGGAGTGGTTCGGGCAAGGGTACTCCTTAAGGCAAGGGTACTAGTTCAGGCTACTAGTTAAGGCCAGGGTACTAGTTAAGGCCAGGCTACTAGTTAAGGCATGGGTACTTGTTGAGGGTACTGGTTAAGGCAAGGGTACCAGTTCAGGCTACTTGTTAAGGACATACTACTAGTGAAGGCAAGGGTACTAGTGAAGACTACTGGTTAAGGCAAGGGTACTTGTTAGGACTACTAGTTAAGGCAAGGGTACTAGATTAGGCTAAGAGTTCAGGCAAGGGTACTCGTTCAGATTACTGACTTAGGGTACTATTCAAGACTAGTTGTCTAGGCTACTGCTCTCTGCCACTAGTCTAGCTGACTAGTCCAGCTTACTAGTCTAGGCTTCTACTCTAGCCTTCTCTTGTCTACTCTAATGTAGTCTACTTGCATCTACCCTAGTCTTCCTATCATAAACTACCCTACCCTAACCTATTCTAATCGATTCCATTTGATTCGTTTCAAAGCATTTCGATGCCACTGGAGACCATCATGCTTGAGTCGGCTCGATTCAGCTCGATTTGGCTCGAATCGCTTCAATTCAGCTCGTTTCCACTCGGTTCAGCCTTATTCGGCCCTATTTGGCTCGATTCGACTCTTTTCTACTCTATTTGTCTCTGTTCGACTCCATTTGACTCCACTCTTCTCCATTCTACGCTATTCTACTCTATTCTGTTCTACTCTACCCTACGATACTCTAATCTATTCGATTGGATGCGATTCTTAGCAATTCGGTGTGATTCATCTCGTTTTGTTTCCATTTGACTCGATTCGGCCAGAATTGGCTCTATTCAGCTATATCCTGCACTCTTTGACTCTATTTGACTCAATTCTACTCTGCTCTACTCTTGTCTGCTTTACTCTCTCTACTCTACCCTACTGTACTATATTCTATTCTGTACTATTCTGTTCTATTCTACCCACCCGCCCCTCCCCTACCCTTCCCTAATCTATTTGATTAGATTCGATGTGACGTATTTCCACGCGATTTGACGCGATTAGGCTTGAATCAGCTCGATTCAGTTCGAATCGGCTCTATTCGGCTCGACTTGGCTCCATTTCACTCCATTCGGCTCGATTAGGCTCGAATTCCATCGATTCTGCTGGATTCTGCTCGATTAGGCCTTATTTGGGCCTATTCGGCCCTATTCTGCTCTATTAGACTCTTTTGTACTCTATTCATATCTATCCGTCTCTATTGGACTCCGTTCAACTCCATTCCTCACTATTTTCCTCTCTTCTATTCTACCCTTCCCTACCCTAATCTCTTCTAATCGATTCGATTTGATTTGACGCGATTCGAAGCAACCGGACGTGATTCGTCTCGTTTTGTCTCCACTCGGCTCAATTCGGCTATGTTCTCTCTCTTTGACTCTATTCTATTCTGTTGTATTCTTTCTGTTCTGTTCTATTCTCTCCTATTCTGTTGTACTCTATTCTATTCTACCCTACCCGACCCAACGGCACCCCACCCGAACCTTCCCTACTTTAATCTATTGGATGCAATTCGATTCCGTGCAACGCGATTTGATAGGACTTGACTGGATTCGGCAAGATCTGAAGGGATTTGATGAGATTCCATGCGACTCGACGTGATTCAGTAGGATTCTCTGAGGTTTGACGCAATTCGAAGTTATTCGACGTGATTCGATGGGATTCGACACGATATGAAGCAATTTGACCTTGTTTGATTCAAAACGATGTGACTCGACTCGATTCGACCTGATTCGATTCAACGCTGTTCGGTGACAGTCAGTGCGATTCTGCTTGATTCCGCTCGATTAGGTGTGATTCGGCAGTATACAGCTCTTTTCGGCTGTATTCAGCTCCATTCGTCTCTATTCAGCTTATTCGGCTCTATTCGACTGTATTCGACTCTACTCTTTTCCACTCGATTCTACTCGATTCTATTCCTTCTATTCTGTTCTAATCTCTTCTATTCCACTCTACTCTGTTCTATTCTCCCCTCCCCTCCCCTCCCCTCCCCTTCTCTAATCTATACGTCTCGATTGGATTTGACGCGTTGAACGCGATTCGAGGCGATGAAGCTTGAATCGGCTCGATTCGGCTCGATTTGGCTCTATTCGGCTCAGTTAGGCTCCATTCAGCTTGTTTTGGCTTGAATCGCTTCGAATCTGCTCGATTTGGCCTTCTTCGGCCCTATTCTGCTCTATTCGACTCTTTTCTACTCTATTCGTTTCTACTTGACTCCATTCTACTCCATTCTATTCATTCCACACTATTCTACTCTATTCTGCTCTACCCTACCCAACACCACTCTAATTTACTCTACTTGCTTCTACACGATTCCTCTCATTTTGTCTGCATTTGGCTCTATTCAGCTCTATTCTACTCTTCTCTACTCTATTGTATTGTTTCTACTCTGTTCTGTACTATTCTACTCTATTCTACCCTACCCTATGCTACCCAACTCTAAGGTATTGTAATCCACTTGATTGGATTTGATTCAACCCATTTCAACGCGATTCGGCTCGATTTGGCTCTGTTCAAATCTATTCTACTCTACTCTATTCCCCTCTACTCTACTCTAGCCTACTCTTTTCTGCATTCGTTCTGTGTTGTTCTGTTCTATTTTGTTGTGTTCTGTTCTGTTTTATTCTATTCTACTCTATTCTACCCTACTCTAGCCTACCCGAACCTCCCCTACTCTAGTCTATTCAATTGAATTCGAGAAATTTTGACGCGACTAGGGGCCGAATCGGTGTGATTCATGTCCATTCGGCTCCATTTGTCTCGAATAGTGTGGATTCAGCTCGATTAGGCTCGATTTGGCTCCATTAGGCTCGATTCACTGGATTCGGCTCGATTTCGCTCAATTCAGCTCGATTTGGCCCTCTTTGGCCCTCTTCGGCTCTCTTCAGCTCTTTTCTACTCTACTCGATTCCATTGCACACCATTCTACTCCATTCTACGCTCTTCTACTATACCCTACTGTAATTGATTCGATGGGATTCGACGCCATTCGACGCGATTTGTCTCGTTTCGTCTCCATTCAGCTTGATTCGACTCTGTTCTACTCTACTCTATTCTACTCTACACTATTCTGCTCTGCTCTACCCTTTTCTACTCTATTCTATTGTATCCTTTCCATTCTCTTCTACTGTGTTCAAGTCTACTCTATTCCATCCTACCCTAATCTAATCTATTCTACTGGATTCGACTCCACGCATCTCGATGCGATTCGGCTCAAATCGGCTCCTTTCCACTCCATTCATCCCCAATCGGCTCAAATCGGTTCGATTCAGCTCTAATCGGCTCCATTCGGCTCTAGTCAGCTCGAATAGGCTCTTTTCAGCTCTATCCGGCTCTATTAGGCTCTACTCAACTCTATTATCTCTTTTCGACTCCACTCGACTCCATGCTACACCATTCTACTCCATCCTAAACTTTTCTCTACTGTATTGTATTGTACTCTACCCTACTCTAGTCTATTCTATTTGATTGGATTGGAATTGATCAGATTCAATGCAATTCGACGGGATTCAACGCGATACGGCACGATTGCACGGGATTCGGCGTGATTCGTCTTGGTTTCTATCCATTTAGCTCTTTTGGGCTCTATTCGGCAATGTTCGACTCTGCTCTACTCTACTCTTCTATACTCTGCTCGTCTCGACCCTATTCTTTCAGTTCTGTTCTGTTCTGTTCTACTGCACTCTATTCTACCCTACCCTACCCTAACTTAGCCTACTGTAATCTGTTCTATGCTATTCGACACACCTGAATGGGATTCGACCTGATTCGGGTCATATCGGCTCGATTCATCTCCTTTCTGCTCCTTTAAACTCGATTCGGTTCTATTCGGCTCTTTCCCACTCTATTCGGCTCTTTTTGGCAGTATTCGACTCTATTTGACTCTAGTCTACTCGATTCTTTCTGTTCTGTTCTATTCTACTCTATTCTATTCTTCTCTACCCTACCCTAACCTTACCTTCCCCACACTAATCTATTTGATTCGATTCGACACGTTTCAAACGACTCGACATGATTCATCTCGATTCACCTTGAATTTGGTCAATTCGGCTGTATTCAGCTCTGTTTGGCTCTTTTCGGCTCTCTTCAACTCAATTTGACTCTATCCTACTGGACCCGACTCTACTTAATTCTATTCTCTTCTTTCTATTGTGTTCTGTTGTGTTGTAGTCTAGCCTCTCCTGCCGTACCCTCCTCTACTCTAATCTATTCGATTCAACGCATTTCGACGCGATTCCATGTGATTAGGCTTGAATCGGCTCGATTTAGCTCTATTTGGCTTGAATTGGGTCAATTCGTCTCGATTCTGCTCAATTCAGCATAATTAGGCTCGAGTGAACCTTATTCAGCCCTGTTCAGCTCTACTCAACCCTTTCTACTTTATTTGTCTCTATTTGGCTCCATTCAACTCCCTTCCACACCATTCTACTCTTTTCTACTCTATTCTATTCTGTTCTACCCTACCCTACTCTAATCTATTCTAATCGATTCGATTCATCACGATTTGTCTCCTTTCCTCTCCATTCGAATCGATTCGGCTTGAATTGGATCTATTCATCTATATTCTGCACTACCCGACTCTGACTATTCCACTCTACTCAACTCTACTCCATTCTACTCTTGGTATTCTCTTCTGTTCTACTCTATTCTATTCTTCTGTGCCCTTCCCTACTGAATCCCAGTCTAACCTACACTACTCTAATCTATTCAATTTAATTCGATTCCATTCAGTTTGACACCATTCGACCCGATTTGAGACAATTCGACGGGATTCGGTGAGATTCCGCGAGATTTGATGCGTTTTGGTGGGATTTGATGGAATTCGACGAGATCCGATGCAATAGGATGCAATTAAGTGTGTTTTGGCTCGATTTTGCTGGGTTCAGATTGTCTCTATTTGGCTCATTTCAGCTCCACTAGGCTCCATTCATCCCGAATCTGATCGACTCGACTCGATTCGGCTCATTTTGCTCATATGTGGTCCTATTCAGCGTTATTCGGCTCTATTCAACTCTTTTCTACTCTCTGCATCTCTGTTCGAATCCATTTGACTCCATTCCACACCATTCTATTCCATTCTACACTACTGTATTCTACAAAACCCTCCCCCACCCTAGCCTATCCTAATCTAGTCTGCTCTTTTCTAGTCTCCTTTTCTAATTTCTCTGTTCCATCCTATGCTACTCTACCATACCCTGCACTAAGCTAACCTACCCTGACCTATGCTGTTCTATTCTATTTCCTTCTATTTTCTCTGTTCCACCGTATGCTTCCCTACCCTATGCTACCCCACCGTACCATACTCTACTACTTAGGGTTACTCAATAAGGGTCCTAATTAAGGGGAGTAGTTCGGGCAAGGGTACTCCTTAAGGCAAGTGTACTAGTTCAGGCTACTAGTTAAGGCCAGGGTACTAGTTATGCAAGGGCACTAGTTAAGGCCAGGCTACTAGTTAAGGCATGGGTACTTGTTGAGGGTACTGGTTAAGGCAAGGGTACCAGTTCAGGCTACTTGTTAAGGACATACTACTAGTGAAGGCAAGGGTACTAGTGAAGACTACTGGTTAAGGCAAGGGTACTTGTTAGGACTACTAGTTAAGGCAAGGGTACTAGATTAGGCTAAGAGTTCAGGCAAGGGTACTCGTTCAGATTACTGACTTAGGGTACTATTCAAGACTAGTTGTCTAGGCTACTGCTCTATGCCACTAGTCTAGCTGACTAGTCCAGCTTACTAGTCTAGGCTTCTACTCTAGCCTTCTCTTGTCTACTCTAATGTAGTCTACTTGCATCTACCCTAGTCTTCCTATCATAAACTACCCTACCCTAACCTATTCTAATCGATTCCATTTGATTCGATTCAAAGCATTTCGATGCGACCGGACACCATCACGCTTGAGTCGGCTCGATTCCGCAACATCAGCTCGATTCAGCTCGATTTGGCTCGAATCGCTTCAATTCAGCTCGTTTCCACTCGGTTCAGCCTTATTCGGCCCTATTTGGCTCGATTCGACTCTTTTCTACTCTATTTGTCTCTGTTCGACTCCATTTGACTCCACTCTTCTCCATTCTATGCTATTCTACTCTATTCTGTTCTACTCTACCCTATGATACTCTAATCTATTCGATTGGATGCGATTCTTAGCAATTCGGTGTGATTCATCTCGTTTTGTTTCCATTTGACTCGATTCGGCCAGAATTGGCTCTATTCAGCTATATCCTGCACTCTTTGACTCTATTTGACTCAATTCTACTCTGCTCTACTCTTGTCTGCTTTACTCTCTCTACTCTACCCTACTGTACTATATTCTATTCTGTACTATTCTGTTCTATTCTACCCACCCGCCCCTCCCCTACCCTTCCCTAATCTATTTGATTAGATTCGATGTGACGTATTTCCACGCGATTTGACGCGATTAGGCTTGAATCAGCTCGATTCAGTTCGAATCGGCTCTATTCGGCTCGACTTGGCTCCATTTCACTCCATTCGGCTCGATTAGGCTCGAATTCCATCGATTCTGCTGGATTCTGCTCGATTAGGCCTTATTTGGGCCTATTCGGCCCTATTCTGCTCTATTAGACTCTTTTGTACTCTATTCATATCTATCCGTCTCTATTGGACTCCGTTCAACTCCATTCCTCACTATTTTCCTCTCTTCTATTCTACCCTTCCCTACCCTAATCTCTTCTAATCGATTCGATTTGATTTGACGCGATTCGAAGCAACCGGACGTGATTCGTCTCGTTTTGTCTCCACTCGGCTCAATTCGGCTATGTTCTCTCTCTTTGACTCTATTCTATTCTGTTGTATTCTTTCTGTTCTGTTCTATTCTCTCCTATTCTGTTGTACTCTATTCTATTCTACCCTACCCGACCCAACGGCACCCCACCCGAACCTTCCCTACTTTAATCTATTGGATGCAATTCGATTCCGTGCAACGCGATTTGATAGGACTTGACTGGATTCGGCAAATCTGAAGGGATTTGATGAGATTCCATGCGACTCGACGTGATTCAGTAGGATTCTCTGAGGTTTGACGCAATTCGAAGTTATTCGACGTGATTCGATGGGATTCGACACGATATGAAGCAATTTGACCTTGTTTGATTCAAAACGATGTGACTCGACTCGATTCGACCTGATTCGATTCAACGCTGTTCGGTGACAGTCAGTGCGATTCTGCTTGATTCCGCTCGATTAGGTGTGATTCGGCAGTATACAGCTCTTTTCGGCTGTATTCAGCTCCATTCGTCTCTATTCAGCTTATTCGGCTCTATTCGACTGTATTCGACTCTACTCTTTTCCACTCGATTCTACTCGATTCTATTCCTTCTATTCTGTTCTAATCTCTTCTATTCCACTCTACTCTGTTCTATTCTCCCCTCCCCTCCCCTCCCCTCCCCTTCTCTAATCTATACGTCTCGATTGGATTTGACGCGTTGAACGCGATTCGAGGCGATGAAGCTTGAATCGGCTCGATTCGGCTCGATTTGGCTCTATTCGGCTCAGTTAGGCTCCATTCAGCTTGTTTTGGCTTGAATCGCTTCGAATCTGCTCGATTTGGCCTTCTTCGGCCCTATTCTGCTCTATTCGACTCTTTTCTACTCTATTCGTTTCTACTTGACTCCATTCTACTCCATTCTATTCATTCCACACTATTCTACTCTATTCTGCTCTACCCTACCCAACACCACTCTAATTTACTCTACTTGCTTCTACACGATTCCTCTCATTTTGTCTGCATTTGGCTCTATTCAGCTCTATTCTACTCTTCTCTACTCTATTGTATTGTTTCTACTCTGTTCTGTACTATTCTACTCTATTCTACCCTACCCTATGCTACCCAACTCTAAGGTATTGTAATCCACTTGATTGGATTTGATTCAACCCATTTCGACGCGATTCGGCTCGATTTGGCTCTGTTCAAATCTATTCTACTCTACTCTATTCCCCTCTGCTCTACTCTAGCCTACTCTTTTCTGTATTCGTTCTGTGTTGTTCTGTTCTATTTTGTTGTGTTCTGTTCTGTTTTATTCTATTCTACTCTATTCTACCCTACTCTAGCCTACCCGAACCTCCCCTAGTCTAGTCTATTCAATTGAATTCGAGAAATTTTGACGCGACTAGGGGCCGAATCGGTGTGATTCATGTCCATTCGGCTCCATTTGTCTCGAATAGTGTCAATTCAGCTCGATTAGGCTCGATTTGGCTCCATTAGGCTCGATTCACTGGATTCGGCTCGATTTCTCTCAATTCAGCTCGATTTGGCCCTCTTTGGCCCTCTTCGGCTCTCTTCAGCTCTTTTCTACTCTACTCGATTCCATTGCACACCATTCTACTCCATTCTACGCTCTTCTACTATACCCTACTGTAATTGATTCGATGGGATTCGACGCCATTCGACGCGATTTGTCTCGTTTCGTCTCCATTCAGCTTGATTCGACTCTGTTCTACTCTACTCTATTCTACTCTACACTATTCTGCTCTGCTCTACCCTTTTCTACTCTATTCTATTGTATCCTTTCCATTCTCTTCTACTGTGTTCAAGTCTACTCTATTCCATCCTACCCTAATCTAATCTATTCTACTGGATTCGATTCCACGCATCTCGATGCGATTCGGCTCAAATCGGCTCCTTTCCACTCCATTCATCCCCAATCGGCTCAAATCGGTTCGATTCAGCTCTAATCGGCTCCATTCGGCTCTAGTCAGCTCGAATAGGCTCTATTCAGCTCTATCCGGCTCTATTAGGCTCTACTCAACTCTATTATCTCTTTTCGACTCCACTCGACTCCATGCTACACCATTCTACTCCATCCTAAACTTTTCTCTACTGTATTGTATTGTACTCTACCCTACTCTAGTCTATTCTATTTGATTGGATTGGAATTGATCAGATTCAATGCAATTCGACGGGATTCAACGCGATACGGCACGATTGCACGGGATTCGGCGTGATTCGTCTTGGTTTCTATCCATTTAGCTCTTTTGGGCTCTATTCGGCAATGTTCGACTCTGCTCTACTCTACTCTTCTATACTCTGCTCGTCTCGACCCTATTCTTTCAGTTCTGTTCTGTTCTGTTCTACTGCACTCTATTCTACCCTACCCTACCCTAACTTAGCCTACTGTAATCTGTTCTATGCTATTCGACACACCTGAATGGGATTCGACCTGATTCGGGTCATATCGGCTCGATTCATCTCCTTTCTGCTCCTTTAAACTCGATTCGGTTCTATTCGGCTCTTTCCCACTCTATTCGGCTCTTTTTGGCAGTATTCGACTCTATTTGACTCTAGTCTACTCGATTCTTTCTGTTCTGTTCTATTCTACTCTATTCTATTCTTCTCTACCCTACCCTAACCTTACCTTCCCCACACTAATCTATTTGATTCGATTCGACACGTTTCAAACGACTCGACATGATTCATCTCGATTCACCTTGAATTTGGTCAATTCGGCTGTATTCAGCTCTGTTTGGCTCTTTTCGGCTCTCTTCAACTCAATTTGACTCTATTCTACTGGACCCGACTCTACTTAATTCTATTCTCTTCTTTCTATTGTGTTGTGTTGTGTTGTAGTCTAGCCTCTCCTGCCGTACCCTCCTCTACTCTAATCTATTCGATTCAACGCATTTCGACGCGATTCCATGTGATTAGGCTTGAATCGGCTCGATTTAGCTCTATTTGGCTTGAATTGGGTCAATTCGTCTCGATTCTGCTCAATTCAGCATAATTAGGCTCGAGTGAACCTTATTCAGCCCTGTTCAGCTCTACTCAACCCTTTCTACTTTATTTGTCTCTATTTGGCTCCATTCAACTCCCTTCCACACCATTCTACTCTTTTCTACTCTATTCTATTCTGTTCTACCCTACCCTACTCTAATCTATTCTAATCGATTCGATTCATCACGATTTGTCTCCTTTCCTCTCCATTCGAATCGATTCGGCTTGAATTGGATCTATTCATCTATATTCTGCACTACCCGACTCTGACTATTCCACTCTACTCAACTCTACTCCATTCTACTCTTGGTATTCTCTTCTGTTCTACTCTATTCTATTCTTCTGTGCCCTTCCCTACTGAATCCCAGTCTAACCTACACTACTCTAATCTATTCAATTTAATTCGATTCCATTCAGTTTGACACCATTCGACCCGATTTGAGACAATTCGACGGGATTCGGTGAGATTCCGCGAGATTTGATGCGTTTTGGTGGGATTTGATGGAATTCGACGAGATCCGATGCAATAGGATGCAATTAAGTGTGTTTTGGCTCGATTTTGCTTGGTTCAGATTGTCTCTATTTGGCTCATTTCAGCTCCACTAGGCTCCATTCATCCCGAATCTGATCGACTCGACTCGATTCGGCTCATTTTGGTCATATGTGGTCCTATTCAGCGTTATTCGGCTCTATTCAACTCTTTTCTACTCTCTGCATCTCTGTTCGAATCCATTTGACTCCATTCCACACCATTCTATTCCATTCTACACTACTGTATTCTACAAAACCCTCCCCCACCCTAGCCTATCCTAATCTAGTCTGCTCTTTTCTAGTCTCCTTTTCTAATTTCTCTGTTCCATCCTATGCTACTCTACCATACCCTGCACTAAGCTAACCTACCCTGACCTATGCTGTTCTATTCTATTTCCTTCTATTTTCTCTGTTCCACCGTATGCTTCCCTACCCTATGCTACCCCACCGTACCATACTCTACTACTTAGGGTTACTCAATAAGGGTCCTAATTAAGGGGAGTAGTTCGGGCAAGGGTACTCCTTAAGGCAAGTGTACTAGTTCAGGCTACTAGTTAAGGCCAGGGTACTAGTTATGCAAGGGCACTAGTTAAGGCCAGGCTACTAGTTAAGGCATGGGTACTTGTTGAGGGTACTGGTTAAGGCAAGGGTACCAGTTCAGGCTACTTGTTAAGGACATACTACTAGTGAAGGCAAGGGTACTAGTGAAGACTACTGGTTAAGGCAAGGGTACTTGTTAGGACTACTAGTTAAGGCAAGGGTACTAGATTAGGCTAAGAGTTCAGGCAAGGGTACTCGTTCAGATTACTGACTTAGGGTACTATTCAAGACTAGTTGTCTAGGCTACTGCTCTATGCCACTAGTCTAGCTGACTAGTCCAGCTTACTAGTCTAGGCTTCTACTCTAGCCTTCTCTTGTCTACTCTAATGTAGTCTACTTGCATCTACCCTAGTCTTCCTATCATAAACTACCCTACCCTAACCTATTCTAATCGATTCCATTTGATTCGATTCAAAGCATTTCGATGCGACCGGACACCATCACGCTTGAGTCGGCTCGATTCCGCAACATCAGCTCGATTCAGCTCGATTTGGCTCGAATCGCTTCAATTCAGCTCGTTTCCACTCGGTTCAGCCTTATTCGGCCCTATTTGGCTCGATTCGACTCTTTTCTACTCTATTTGTCTCTGTTCGACTCCATTTGACTCCACTCTTCTCCATTCTATGCTATTCTACTCTATTCTGTTCTACTCTACCCTACGATACTCTAATCTATTCGATTGGATGCGATTCTTAGCAATTCGGTGTGATTCATCTCGTTTTGTTTCCATTTGACTCGATTCGGCCAGAATTGGCTCTATTCAGCTATATCCTGCACTCTTTGACTCTATTTGACTCAATTCTACTCTGCTCTACTCTTGTCTGCTTTACTCTCTCTACTCTACCCTACTGTACTATATTCTATTCTGTACTATTCTGTTCTATTCTACCCACCCGCCCCTCCCCTACCCTTCCCTAATCTATTTGATTAGATTCGATGTGACGTATTTCCACGCGATTTGACGCGATTAGGCTTGAATCAGCTCGATTCAGTTCGAATCGGCTCTATTCTGCTCGACTTGGCTCCATTTCACTCCATTCGGCTCGATTAGGCTCGAATTCCATCGATTCTGCTGGATTCTGCTCGATTAGGCCTTATTTGGGCCTATTCGGCCCTATTCTGCTCTATTAGACTCTTTTGTACTCTATTCATATCTATCCGTCTCTATTGGACTCTGTTCAACTCCATTCCTCACTATTTTCCTCTCTTCTATTCTACCCTTCCCTACCCTAATCTCTTCTAATCGATTCGATTTGATTTGACGCGATTCGAAGCAACCGGACGTGATTCGTCTCGTTTTGTCTCCACTCGGCTCAATTCGGCTATGTTCTCTCTCTTTGACTCTATTCTATTCTGTTGTATTCTTTCTGTTCTGTTCTATTCTCTCCTATTCTGTTGTACTCTATTCTATTCTACCCTACCCGACCCAACGGCACCCCACCCGAACCTTCCCTACTTTAATCTATTGGATGCAATTCGATTCCGTGCAACGCGATTTGATAGGACTTGACTGGATTCGGCAAATCTGAAGGGATTTGATGAGATTCCATGCGACTCGACGTGATTCAGTAGGATTCTCTGAGGTTTGACGCAATTCGAAGTTATTCGACGTGATTCGATGGGATTCGACACGATATGAAGCAATTTGACCTTGTTTGATTCAAAACGATGTGACTCGACTCGATTCGACCTGATTCGATTCAACGCTGTTCGGTGACAGTCAGTGCGATTCTGCTTGATTCCGCTCGATTAGGTGTGATTCGGCAGTATACAGCTCTTTTCGGCTGTATTCAGCTCCATTCGTCTCTATTCAGCTTATTCGGCTCTATTCGACTGTATTCGACTCTACTCTTTTCCACTCGATTCTACTCGATTCTATTCCTTCTATTCTGTTCTAATCTCTTCTATTCCACTCTACTCTGTTCTATTCTCCCCTCCCCTTCTCTAATCTATACGTCTCGATTGGATTTGACGCGTTGAACGCGATTCGAGGCGATGAAGCTTGAATCGGCTCGATTCGGCTCGATTTGGCTCTATTCGGCTCAGTTAGGCTCCATTCAGCTTGTTTTGGCTTGAATCGCTTCGAATCTGCTCGATTTGGCCTTCTTCGGCCCTATTCTGCTCTATTCGACTCTTTTCTACTCTATTCGTTTCTACTTGACTCCATTCTACTCCATTCTATTCATTCCACACTATTCTACTCTATTCTGCTCTACCCTACCCAACACCACTCTAATTTACTCTACTTGCTTCTACACGATTCCTCTCATTTTGTCTGCATTTGGCTCTATTCAGCTCTATTCTACTCTTCTCTACTCTATTGTATTGTTTCTACTCTGTTCTGTACTATTCTACTCTATTCTACCCTACCCTATGCTACCCAACTCTAAGGTATTGTAATCCACTTGATTGGATTTGATTCAACCCATTTCAACGCGATTCGGCTCGATTTGGCTCTGTTCAAATCTATTCTACTCTACTCTATTCCCCTCTACTCTACGCTAGCCTACTCTTTTCTGTATTCGTTCTGTGTTGTTCTGTTCTATTTTGTTGTGTTCTGTTCTGTTTTATTCTATTCTACTCTATTCTACCCTACTCTAGCCTACCCGAATCTCCCCTACTCTAGTCTATTCAATTGAATTCGAGAAATTTTGACGCGACTAGGGGCCGAATCGGTGTGATTCATGTCCATTCGGCTCCATTTGTCTCGAATAGTGTCAATTCAGCTCGATTAGGCTCGATTTGGCTCCATTAGGCTCGATTCACTGGATTCGGCTCGATTTCTCTCAATTCAGCTCGATTTGGCCCTCTTTGGCCCTCTTCGGCTCTCTTCAGCTCTTTTCTACTCTACTCGATTCCATTGCACACCATTCTACTCCATTCTACGCTCTTCTACTATACCCTACTGTAATTGATTCGATGGGATTCGACGCCATTCGACGCGATTTGTCTCGTTTCGTCTCCATTCAGCTTGATTCGACTCTGTTCTACTCTACTCTATTCTACTCTACACTATTCTGCTCTGCTCTACCCTTTTCTACTCTATTCTATTGTATCCTTTCCATTCTCTTCTACTGTGTTCAAGTCTACTCTATTCCATCCTACCCTAATCTAATCTATTCTACTGGATTCGATTCCACGCATCTCGATGCGATTCGGCTCAAATCGGCTCCTTTCCACTCCATTCATCCCCAATCGGCTCAAATCGGTTCGATTCAGCTCTAATCGGCTCCATTCGGCTCTAGTCAGCTCGAATAGGCTCTATTCAGCTCTATCCGGCTCTATTAGGCTCTACTCAACTCTATTATCTCTTTTCGACTCCACTCGACTCCATGCTACACCATTCTACTCCATCCTAAACTTTTCTCTACTGTATTGTATTGTACTCTACCCTACTCTAGTCTATTCTATTTGATTGGATTGGAATTGATCAGATTCAATGCAATTCGACGGGATTCAACGCGATACGGCACGATTGCACGGGATTCGGCGTGATTCGTCTTGGTTTCTATCCATTTAGCTCTTTTGGGCTCTATTTGGCTCTATTCGGCAATGTTCGACTCTGCTCTACTCTACTCTTCTATACTCTGCTCGTCTCGACCCTATTCTTTCAGTTCTGTTCTGTTCTGTTCTACTGCACTCTATTCTACCCTACCCTACCCTAACTTAGCCTACTGTAATCTGTTCTATGCTATTCGACACACTTGAATGGGATTCGATCTGATTCGGGTCATATCGGCTCGATTCATCTCCTTTCTGCTCCATTAAACTCGATTCGGTTCTATTCGGCTCTTTTCCACTCTATTCGGCTCTTTTTGGCAGTATTCGACTCTATTTGACTCTAGTCTACTCGATTCTTTCTGTTCTGTTCTATTCTACTCTATTCTATTCTTCTCTACCCTACCCTAACCTTACCTTCCCCACACTAATCTATTTGATTCGATTCGACACGTTTCAAACGACTCGACATGATTCATCTCGATTCACCTTGAATTTGGTCAATTCGGCTGTATTCAGCTCTGTTTGGCTCTTTTCGGCTCTCTTCAACTCAATTTGACTCTATTCTACTGGACCCGACTCTACTTAATTCTATTCTCTTCTTTCTATTGTGTTCTGTTGTGTTGTAGTCTAGCCTCTCCTGCCGTACCCTCCTCTACTCTAATCTATTCGATTCAACGCATTTCGACGCGATTCCATGTGATTAGGCTTGAATCGGCTCGATTTAGCTCTATTTGGCTTGAATTGGGTCAATTCGTCTCGATTCTGCTCAATTCAGCATAATTAGGCTCGAGTGAACCTTATTCAGCCCTGTTCAGCTCTACTCAACCCTTTCTACTTTATTTGTCTCTATTTGGCTCCATTCAACTCCCTTCCACACCATTCTACTCTTTTCTACTCTATTCTATTCTGTTCTACCCTACCCTACTCTAATCTATTCTAATCGATTCGATTCATCACGATTTGTCTCCTTTCCTCTCCATTCGAATCGATTCGGCTTGAATTGGATCTATTCATCTATATTCTGCACTACCCGACTCTGACTATTCCACTCTACTCAACTCTACTCCATTCTACTCTTGGTATTCTCTTCTGTTCTACTCTATTCTATTCTTCTGTGCCCTTCCCTACTGAATCCCAGTCTAACCTACACTACTCTAATCTATTCAATTTAATTCGATTCCATTCAGTTTGACACCATTCGACCCGATTTGAGACAATTCGACGGGATTCGGTGAGATTCCGCGAGATTTGATGCGTTTTGGTGGGATTTGATGGAATTCGAGGAGATCCGATGCAATAGGATGCAATTAAGTGTGTTTTGGCTCGATTTTGCTGGGTTCAGATTGTCTCTATTTGGCTCATTTCAGCTCCACTAGGCTCCATTCATCCCGAATCTGATCGACTCGACTCGATTCGGCTCATTTTGGTCATATGTGGTCCTATTCAGCGTTATTCGGCTCTATTCAACTCTTTTCTACTCTCTGCATCTCTGTTCGAATCCATTTGACTCCATTCCACACCATTCTATTCCATTCTACACTACTGTATTCTACAAAACCCTCCCCCACCCTAGCCTATCCTAATCTAGTCTGCTCTTTTCTAGTCTCCTTTTCTAATTTCTCTGTTCCATCCTATGCTACTCTACCATACCCTGCACTAAGCTAACCTACCCTGACCTATGCTGTTCTATTCTATTTCCTTCTATTTTCTCTGTTCCACCGTATGCTTCCCTACCCTATGCTACCCCACCGTACCATACTCTACTACTTAGGGTTACTCAATAAGGGTCCTAATTAAGGGGAGTAGTTCGGGCAAGGGTACTCCTTAAGGCAAGTGTACTAGTTCAGGCTACTAGTTAAGGCCAGGGTACTAGTTATGCAAGGGCACTAGTTAAGGCCAGGCTACTAGTTAAGGCATGGGTACTTGTTGAGGGTACTGGTTAAGGCAAGGGTACCAGTTCAGGCTACTTGTTAAGGACATACTACTAGTGAAGGCAAGGGTACTAGTGAAGACTACTGGTTAAGGCAAGGGTACTTGTTAGGACTACTAGTTAAGGCAAGGGTACTAGATTAGGCTAAGAGTTCAGGCAAGGGTACTCGTTCAGATTACTGACTTAGGGTACTATTCAAGACTAGTTGTCTAGGCTACTGCTCTATGCCACTAGTCTAGCTGACTAGTCCAGCTTACTAGTCTAGGCTTCTACTCTAGCCTTCTCTTGTCTACTCTAATGTAGTCTACTTGCATCTACCCTAGTCTTCCTATCATAAACTACCCTACCCTAACCTATTCTAATCGATTCCATTTGATTCGATTCAAAGCATTTTGATGCGACCGGACACCATCACGCTTGAGTCGGCTCGATTCCGCAACATCAGCTCGATTCAGCTCGATTTGGCTCGAATCGCTTCAATTCAGCTCGTTTCCACTCGTTTCAGCCTTATTCGGCCCTGTTTGGCTCGATTCGACTCTTTTCTACTCTATTTGTCTCTGTTCGACTCCATTTGACTCCACTCTTCTCCATTCTATGCTATTCTACTCTATTCTGTTCTACTCTACCCTACGATGCTCTAATCTATTCGATTGGATGCGATTCTTAGCAATTCGGTGTGATTCATCTCGTTTTGTTTCCATTTGACTCGATTCGGCCAGAATTGGCTCTATTCAGCTATATCCTGCACTCTTTGACTCTATTTGACTCAATTCTACTCTGCTCTACTCTTGTCTGCTTTACTCTCTCTACTCTACCCTACTGTACTATATTCTATTCTGTACTATTCTGTTCTATTCTACCCACCCGCCCCTCCCCTACCCTTCCCTAATCTATTTGATTAGATTCGATGTGACGTATTTCCACGCGATTTGACGCGATTAGGCTTGAATCAGCTCGATTCAGTTCGAATCGGCTCTATTCGGCTCGACTTGGCTCCATTTCACTCCATTCGGCTCGATTAGGCTCGAATTCCATCGATTCTGCTGGATTCTGCTCGATTAGGCCTTATTTGGGCCTATTCGGCCCTATTCTGCTCTATTAGACTCTTTTGTACTCTATTCATATCTATCCGTCTCTATTGGACTCCGTTCAACTCCATTCCTCACTATTTTCCTCTCTTCTATTCTACCCTTCCCTACCCTAATCTCTTCTAATCGATTCGATTTGATTTGACGCGATTCGAAGCAACCGGACGTGATTCGTCTCGTTTTGTCTCCACTCGGCTCAATTCGGCTATGTTCTCTCTCTTTGACTCTATTCTATTCTGTTGTATTCTTTCTGTTCTGTTCTATTCTCTCCTATTCTGTTGTACTCTGTTCTATTCTACCCTACCCGACCCAACGGCACCCCACCCGAACCTTCCCTACTTTAATCTATTGGATGCAATTCGATTCCGTGCAACGCGATTTGATAGGACTTGACTGGATTCGGCAAGATCTGAAGGGATTTGATGAGATTCCATGCGACTCGACGTGATTCAGTAGGATTCTCTGAGGTTTGACGCAATTCGAAGTTATTCGACGTGATTCGATGGGATTCGACACGATATGAAGCAATTTGACCTTGTTTGATTCAAAACGATGTGACTCGACTCGATTCGACCTGATTCGATTCAACGCTGTTCGGTGACAGTCAGTGCGATTCTGCTTGATTCCGCTCGATTAGGTGTGATTCGGCAGTATACAGCTCTTTTCGGCTGTATTCAGCTCCATTCGTCTCTATTCAGCTTATTCGGCTCTATTCGACTGTATTCGACTCTACTCTTTTCCACTCGATTCTACTCGATTCTATTCCTTCTATTCTGTTCTAATCTCTTCTATTCCACTCTACTCTGTTCTATTCTCCCCTCCCCTCCCCTCCCCTCCCCTTCTCTAATCTATACGTCTCGATTGGATTTGACGCGTTGAACGCGATTCGAGGCGATGAAGCTTGAATCGGCTCGATTCGGCTCGATTTGGCTCTATTCGGCTCAGTTAGGCTCCATTCAGCTTGTTTTGGCTTGAATCGCTTCGAATCTGCTCGATTTGGCCTTCTTCGGCCCTATTCTGCTCTATTCGACTCTTTTCTACTCTATTCGTTTCTACTTGACTCCATTCTACTCCATTCTATTCATTCCACACTATTCTACTCTATTCTGCTCTACCCTACCCAACACCACTCTAATTTACTCTACTTGCTTCTACACGATTCCTCTCATTTTGTCTGCATTTGGCTCTATTCAGCTCTATTCTACTCTTCTCTACTCTATTGTATTGTTTCTACTCTGTTCTGTACTATTCTACTCTATTCTACCCTACCCTATGCTACCCAACTCTAAGGTATTGTAATCCACTTGATTGGATTTGATTCAACCCATTTCGACGCGATTCGGCTCGATTTGGCTCTGTTCAAATCTATTCTACTCTACTCTATTCCCCTCTGCTCTACTCTAGCCTACTCTTTTCTGTATTCGTTCTGTGTTGTTCTGTTCTATTTTGTTGTGTTCTGTTCTGTTTTATTCTATTCTACTCTATTCTACCCTACTCTAGCCTACCCGAACCTCCCCTACTCTAGTCTATTCAATTGAATTCGAGAAATTTTGACGCGACTAGGGGCCGAATCGGTGTGATTCATGTCCATTCGGCTCCATTTGTCTCGAATAGTGTCGATTCAGCTCGATTAGCCTCGATTTGGCTCCATTAGGCTCGATTCACTGGATTCGGCTCGATTTCGCTCAATTCAGCTCGATTTGGCCCTCTTTGGCCCTCTTCGGCTCTCTTCAGCTCTTTTCTACTCTACTCGATTCCATTGCACACCATTCTACTCCATTCTACGCTCTTCTACTATACCCTACTGTAATTGATTCGATGGGATTCGACGCCATTCGACGCGATTTGTCTCGTTTCGTCTCCATTCAGCTTGATTCGACTCTGTTCTACTCTACTCTACACTATTCTGCTCTGCTCTACCCTTTTCTACTCTATTCTATTGTATCGTTTCCATTCTCTTCTACTGTGTTCAAGTCTACTCTATTCCATCCTACCCTAATCTAATCTATTCTACTGGATTCGATTCCACGCATCTCGATGCGATTCGGCTCAAATCGGCTCCTTTCCACTCCATTCATCCCCAATCGGCTCAAATCGGTTCGATTCAGCTCTAATCGGCTCCATTCGGCTCCATTCAGCTCGAATAGGCTCTATTCAGCTCTATTCGGCTCTATTAGGCTCTACTCAACTCTATTATCTCTTTTCGACTCCACTCGACTCCATGCTACACCATTCTACTCCATCCTAAACTATTCTCTACTGTATTGTATTGTACTCTACCCTACTCTAGTCTATTCTATTTGATTGGATTGGAATTGATCAGATTCAATGCAATTCGACGGGATTCGACGCGATACGGCACGATTCCACGGGATTCGGCGTGATTCGTCTTGGTTTCTATCCATTTAGCTCTTTTGGGCTCTATTTGGCTCTATTCGGCAATGTTCGACTCTGCTCTACTCTACTCTTCTATACTCTGCTCGTCTCGACCCTATTCTTTCAGTTCTGTTCTGTTCTGTTCTACTGCACTCTATTCTACCCTACCCTACCCTAACTTAGCCTACTGTAATCTGTTCTATGCTATTCGACACACCTGAATGGGATTCGACCTGATTCGGGTCATATCGGCTCGATTCATCTCCTTTCTGCTCCATTAAACTCGATTCGGTTCTATTCGGCTCTTTCCCACTCTATTCGGCTCTTTTTGGCAGTATTCGACTCTATTTGACTCTAGTCTACTCGATTCTTTCTGTTCTGTTCTATTCTACTCTATTCTATTCTTCTCTACCCTACCCTAACCTTACCTTCCCCACACTAATCTATTTGATTCGATTCGACACGTTTCAAACGACTCGACATGATTCATCTCGATTCACCTTGAATTTGGTCAATTCGGCTGTATTCAGCTCTGTTTGGCTCTTTTCAGCTCTCTTCAACTCAATTTGACTCTATTCTACTGGACCCGACTCTACTTAATTCTATTCTCTTCTTTCTATTGTGTTCTGTTGTGTTGTAGTCTAGCCTCTCCTGCCGTACCCTCCTCTACTCTAATCTATTCGATCCAACGCATTTCGACGCGATTCCATGTGATTAGGCTTGAATCGGCTCGATTTAGCTCTATTTGGCTTGAATTGGGTCAATTCGTCTCGATTCTGCTCAATTCAGCATAATTAGGCTCGAGTGAACCTTATTCAGCCCTGTTCAGCTCTACTCAACCCTTTCTACTTTATTTGTCTCTATTTGGCTCCATTCAACTCCCTTCCACACCATTCTACTCTTTTCTACTCTATTCTATTCTGTTCTACCCTACCCTACTCTAATCTATTCTAATCGATTCGATTCATCACGATTTGTCTCCTTTCCTCTCCATTCGAATCGATTCGGCTTGAATTGGATCTATTCATCTATATTCTGCACTACCCGACTCTGACTATTCCACTCTACTCAACTCTACTCCATTCTACTCTTGGTATTCTCTTCTGTTCTACTCTATTCTATTCTTCTGTGCCCTTCCCTACTGAATCCCAGTCTAACCTACACTACTCTAATCTATTCAATTTAATTCGATTCCATTCAGTTTGACACCATTCGACCCGATTTGAGACAATTCGACGGGATTCGGTGAGATTCCGCGAGATTTGATGCGTTTTGGTGGGATTTGATGGAATTCGACGAGATCCGATGCAATAGGATGCAATTAAGTGTGTTTTGGCTCGATTTTGCTGGGTTCAGATTGTCTCTATTTGGCTCATTTCAGCTCCACTAGGCTCCATTCATCCCGAATCTGATCGACTCGACTCGATTCGGCTCATTTTGGTCATATGTGGTCCTATTCAGCGTTATTCGGCTCTATTCAACTCTTTTCTACTCTCTGCATCTCTGTTCGAATCCATTTGACTCCATTCCACACCATTCTATTCCATTCTACACTACTGTATTCTACAAAACCCTCCCCCACCCTAGCCTATCCTAATCTAGTCTGCTCTTTTCTAGTCTCCTTTTCTATTTTCTCTGTTCCATCCTATGCTACTCTACCATACCCTGCACTAAGCTAACCTACCCTGACCTATGCTGTTCTATTCTATTTCCTTCTATTTTCTCTGTTCCACCGTATGCTTCCCTACCCTATGCTACCCCACCGTACCATACTCTACTACTTAGGGTTACTCAATAAGGGTCCTAATTAAGGGGAGTAGTTCGGGCAAGGGTACTCCTTAAGGCAAGTGTACTAGTTCAGGCTACTAGTTAAGGCCAGGGTACTAGTTATGCAAGGGCACTAGTTAAGGCCAGGCTACTAGTTAAGGCATGGGTACTTGTTGAGGGTACTGGTTAAGGCAAGGGTACCAGTTCAGGCTACTTGTTAAGGACATACTACTAGTGAAGGCAAGGGTACTAGTGAAGACTACTGGTTAAGGCAAGGGTACTTGTTAGGACTACTAGTTAAGGCAAGGGTACTAGATTAGGCTAAGAGTTCAGGCAAGGGTACTCGTTCAGATTACTGACTTAGGGTACTATTCAAGACTAGTTGTCTAGGCTACTGCTCTATGCCACTAGCCTAGCTGACTAGTCCAGCTTACTAGTCTAGGCTTCTACTCTAGCCTTCTCTTGTCTACTCTAATGTAGTCTACTTGCATCTACCCTAGTCTTCCTATCATAAACTACCCTACCCTAACCTATTCTAATCGATTCCATTTGATTCGATTCAAAGCATTTCGATGCGACCGGACACCATCACGCTTGAGTCGGCTCGATTCCGCAACATCAGCTCGATTCAGCTCGATTTGGCTCGAATCGCTTCAATTCAGCTCGTTTCCACTCGGTTCAGCCTTATTCGGCCCTATTTGGCTCGATTCGACTCTTTTCTACTCTATTTGTCTCTGTTCGACTCCATTTGACTCCACTCTTCTCCATTCTATGCTATTCTACTCTATTCTGTTCTACTCTACCCTACGATACTCTAATCTATTCGATTGGATGCGATTCTTAGCAATTCGGTGTGATTCATCTCGTTTTGTTTCCATTTGACTCGATTCGGCCAGAATTGGCTCTATTCAGCTATATCCTGCACTCTTTGACTCTATTTGACTCAATTCTACTCTGCTCTACTCTTGTCTGCTTTACTCTCTCTACTCTACCCTACTGTACTATATTCTATTCTGTACTATTCTGTTCTAGTCTACCCACCCGCCCCTCCCCTACCCTTCCCTAATCTATTTGATTAGATTCGATGTGACGTATTTCCACGCGATTTGACGCGATTAGGCTTGAATCAGCTCGATTCAGTTCGAATCGGCTCTATTCGGCTCGACTTGGCTCCATTTCACTCCATTCGGCTCGATTAGGCTCGAATTCCATCGATTCTGCTGGATTCTGCTCGATTAGGCCTTATTTGGGCCTATTCGGCCCTATTCTGCTCTATTAGACTCTTTTGTACTCTATTCATATCTATCCGTCTCTATTGGACTCCGTTCAACTCCATTCCTCACTATTTTCCTCTCTTCTATTCTACCCTTCCCTACCCTAATCTCTTCTAATCGATTCGATTTGATTTGACGCGATTCGAAGCAACCGGACGTGATTCGTCTCGTTTTGTCTCCACTCGGCTCAATTCGGCTATGTTCTCTCTCTTTGACTCTATTCTATTCTGTTGTATTCTTTCTGTTCTGTTCTATTCTCTCCTATTCTGTTGTACTCTGTTCTATTCTACCCTACCCGACCCAACGGCACCCCACCCGAACCTTCCCTACTTTAATCTATTGGATGCAATTCGATTCCGTGCAACGCGATTTGATAGGACTTGACTGGATTCGGCAAATCTGAAGGGATTTGATGAGATTCCATGCGACTCGACGTGATTCAGTAGGATTCTCTGAGGTTTGACGCAATTCGAAGTTATTCGACGTGATTCGATGGGATTCGACACGATATGAAGCAATTTGACCTTGTTTGATTCAAAACGATGTGACTCGACTCGATTCGACCTGATTCGATTCAACGCTGTTCGGTGACAGTCAGTGCGATTCTGCTTGATTCCGCTCGATTAGGTGTGATTCGGCAGTATACAGCTCTTTTCGGCTGTATTCAGCTCCATTCGTCTCTATTCAGCTTATTCGGCTCTATTCGACTGTATTCGACTCTACTCTTTTCCACTCGATTCTACTCGATTCTATTCCTTCTATTCTGTTCTAATCTCTTCTATTCCACTCTACTCTGTTCTATTCTCCCCTCCCCTCCCCTCCCCTCCCCTTCTCTAATCTATACGTCTCGATTGGATTTGACGCGTTGAACGCGATTCGAGGCGATGAAGCTTGAATCGGCTCGATTCGGCTCGATTTGGCTCTATTCGGCTCAGTTAGGCTCCATTCAGCTTGTTTTGGCTTGAATCGCTTCGAATCTGCTCGATTTGGCCTTCTTCGGCCCTATTCTGCTCTATTCGACTCTTTTCTACTCTATTCGTTTCTACTTGACTCCATTCTACTCCATTCTATTCATTCCACACTATTCTACTCTATTCTGCTCTACCCTACCCAACACCACTCTAATTTACTCTACTTGCTTCTACACGATTCCTCTCATTTTGTCTGCATTTGGCTCTATTCAGCTCTATTCTACTCTTCTCTACTCTATTGTATTGTTTCTACTCTGTTCTGTACTATTCTACTCTATTCTACCCTACCCTATGCTACCCAACTCTAAGGTATTGTAATCCACTTGATTGGATTTGATTCAACCCATTTCGACGCGATTCGGCTCGATTTGGCTCTGTTCAAATCTATTCTACTCTACTCTATTCCCCTCTGCTCTACTCTAGCCTACTCTTTTCTGTATTCGTTCTGTGTTGTTCTGTTCTATTTTGTTGTGTTCTGTTCTGTTTTATTCTATTCTACTCTATTCTACCCTACTCTAGCCTACCCGAACCTCCCCTACTCTAGTCTATTCAATTGAATTCGAGAAATTTTGACGCGACTAGGGGCCGAATCGGTGTGATTCATGTCCATTCGGCTCCATTTGTCTCGAATAGTGTCGATTCAGCTCGATTAGCCTCGATTTGGCTCCATTAGGCTCGATTCACTGGATTCGGCTCGATTTCGCTCAATTCAGCTCGATTTGGCCCTCTTTGGCCCTCTTCGGCTCTCTTCAGCTCTTTTCTACTCTACTCGATTCCATTGCACACCATTCTACTCCATTCTACGCTCTTCTACTATACCCTACTGTAATTGATTCGATGGGATTCGACGCCATTCGACGCGATTTGTCTCGTTTCGTCTCCATTCAGCTTGATTCGACTCTGTTCTACTCTACTCTATTCTACTCTACACTATTCTGCTCTGCTCTACCCTTTTCTACTCTATTCTATTGTATCCTTTCCATTCTCTTCTACTGTGTTCAAGTCTACTCTATTCCATCCTACCCTAATCTAATCTATTCTACTGGATTCGATTCCACGCATCTCGATGCGATTCGGCTCAAATCGGCTCCTTTCCACTCCATTCATCCCCAATCGGCTCAAATCGGTTCGATTCAGCTCTAATCGGCTCCATTCGGCTCCAGTCAGCTCGAATAGGCTCTATTCAGCTCTATCCGGCTCTATTAGGCTCTACTCAACTCTATTATCTCTTTTCGACTCCACTCGACTCCATGCTACACCATTCTACTCCATCCTAAACTATTCTCTACTGTATTGTATTGTACTCTACCCTACTCTAGTCTATTCTACTTGATTGGATTGGAATTGATCAGATTCAATGCAATTCGACGGGATTCAACGCGATACGGCACGATTCCACGGGATTCGGCGTGATTCGTCTTGGTTTCTATCCATTTAGCTCTTTTGGGCTCTATTTGGCTCTATTCGGCAATGTTCGACTCTGCTCTACTCTACTCTTCTATACTCTGCTCGTCTCGACCCTATTCTTTCAGTTCTGTTCTGTTCTGTTCTACTGCACTCTATTCTACCCTACCCTACCCTAACTTAGCCTACTGTAATCTGTTCTATGCTATTCGACACACCTGAATGGGATTCGACCTGATTCGGGTCATATCGGCTCGATTCATCTCCTTTCTGCTCCATTAAACTCGATTCGGTTCTATTCGGCTCTTTTCCACTCTATTCGGCTCTTTTTGGCAGTATTCGACTCTATTTGACTCTAGTCTACTCGATTCTTTCTGTTCTGTTCTATTCTACTCTATTCTATTCTTCTCTACCCTACCCTAACCTTACCTTCCCCACACTAATCTATTTGATTCGATTCGACACGTTTCAAACGACTCGACATGATTCATCTCGATTCACCTTGAATTTGGTCAATTCGGCTGTATTCAGCTCTGTTTGGCTCTTTTCGGCTCTCTTCAACTCAATTTGACTCTATTCTACTGGACCCGACTCTACTTAATTCTATTCTCTTCTTTCTATTGTGTTCTGTTGTGTTGTAGTCTAGCCTCTCCTGCCGTACCCTCCTCTACTCTAATCTATTCGATCCAACGCATTTTGACGCGATTCCATGTGATTAGGCTTGAATCGGCTCGATTTAGCTCTATTTGGCTTGAATTGGGTCAATTCGTCTCGATTCTGCTCAATTCAGCATAATTAGGCTCGAGTGAACCTTATTCAGCCCTGTTCAGCTCTACTCAACCCTTTCTACTTTATTTGTCTCTATTTGGCTCCATTCAACTCCCTTCCACACCATTCTACTCTTTTCTACTCTATTCTATTCTGTTCTACCCTACCCTACTCTAATCTATTCTAATCGATTCGATTCATCACGATTTGTCTCCTTTCCTCTCCATTCGAATCGATTCGGCTTGAATTGGATCTATTCATCTATATTCTGCACTACCCGACTCTGACTATTCCACTCTACTCAACTCTACTCCATTCTACTCTTGGTATTCTCTTCTGTTCTACTCTATTCTATTCTTCTGTGCCCTTCCCTACTGAATCCCAGTCTAACCTACACTACTCTAATCTATTCAATTTAATTCGATTCCATTCAGTTTGACACCATTCGACCCGATTTGAGACAATTCGACGGGATTCGGTGAGATTCCGCGAGATTTGATGCGTTTTGGTGGGATTTGATGGAATTCGACGAGATCCGATGCAATAGGATGCAATTAAGTGTGTTTTGGCTCGATTTTGCTGGGTTCAGATTGTCTCTATTTGGCTCATTTCAGCTCCACTAGGCTCCATTCATCCCGAATCTGATCGACTCGACTCGATTCGGCTCATTTTGCTCATATGTGGTCCTATTCAGCGTTATTCGGCTCTATTCAACTCTTTTCTACTCTCTGCATCTCTGTTCGAATCCATTTGACTCCATTCCACACCATTCTATTCCATTCTACACTACTGTATTCTACAAAACCCTCCCCCACCCTAGCCTATCCTAATCTAGTCTGCTCTTTTCTAGTCTCCTTTTCTATTTTCTCTGTTCCATCCTATGCTACTCTACCATACCCTGCACTAAGCTAACCTACCCTGACCTATGCTGTTCTATTCTATTTCCTTCTATTTTCTCTGTTCCACCGTATGCTTCCCTACCCTATGCTACCCCACCGTACCATACTCTACTACTTAGGGTTACTCAATAAGGGTCCTAATTAAGGGGAGTAGTTCGGGCAAGGGTACTCCTTAAGGCAAGTGTACTAGTTCAGGCTACTAGTTAAGGCCAGGGTACTAGTTATGCAAGGGCACTAGTTAAGGCCAGGCTACTAGTTAAGGCATGGGTACTTGTTGAGGGTACTGGTTAAGGCAAGGGTACCAGTTCAGGCTACTTGTTAAGGACATACTACTAGTGAAGGCAAGGGTACTAGTGAAGACTACTGGTTAAGGCAAGGGTACTTGTTAGGACTACTAGTTAAGGCAAGGGTACTAGATTAGGCTAAGAGTTCAGGCAAGGGTACTCGTTCAGATTACTGACTTAGGGTACTATTCAAGACTAGTTGTCTAGGCTACTGCTCTATGCCACTAGTCTAGCTGACTTGTCCAGCTTACTAGTCTAGGCTTCTACTCTAGCCTTCTCTTGTCTACTCTAATGTAGTCTACTTGCATCTACCCTAGTCTTCCTATCATAAACTACCCTACCCTAACCTATTCTAATCGATTCCATTTGATTCGATTCAAAGCATTTCGATGCGACCGGACACCATCACGCTTGAGTCGGCTCGATTCCGCAACATCAGCTCGATTCAGCTCGATTTGGCTCGAATCGCTTCAATTCAGCTCGTTTCCACTCGGTTCAGCCTTATTCGGCCCTATTTGGCTCGATTCGACTCTTTTCTACTCTATTTGTCTCTGTTCGACTCCATTTGACTCCACTCTTCTCCATTCTATGCTATTCTACTCTATTCTGTTCTACTCTACCCTACGATACTCTAATCTATTCGATTGGATGCGATTCTTAGCAATTCGGTGTGATTCATCTCGTTTTGTTTCCATTTGACTCGATTCGGCCAGAATTGGCTCTATTCAGCTATATCCTGCACTCTTTGACTCTATTTGACTCAATTCTACTCTGCTCTACTCTTGTCTGCTTTACTCTCTCTACTCTACCCTACTGTACTATATTCTATTCTGTACTATTCTGTTCTAGTCTACCCACCCGCCCCTCCCCTACCCTTCCCTAATCTATTTGATTAGATTCGATGTGACGTATTTCCACGCGATTTGACGCGATTAGGCTTGAATCAGCTCGATTCAGTTCGAATCGGCTCTATTCGGCTCGACTTGGCTCCATTTCACTCCATTCGGCTCGATTAGGCTCGAATTCCATCGATTCTGCTGGATTCTGCTCGATTAGGCCTTATTTGGGCCTATTCGGCCCTATTCTGCTCTATTAGACTCTTTTGTACTCTATTCATATCTATCCGTCTCTATTGGACTCCGTTCAACTCCATTCCTCGCTATTTTCCTCTCTTCTATTCTACCCTTCCCTACCCTAATCTCTTCTAATCGATTCGATTTGATTTGACGCGATTCGAAGCAACCGGACGTGATTCGTCTCGTTTTGTCTCCACTCGGCTCAATTCGGCTATGTTCTCTCTCTTTGACTCTATTCTATTCTGTTGTATTCTTTCTGTTCTGTTCTATTCTCTCCTATTCTGTTGTACTCTGTTCTATTCTACCCTACCCGACCCAACGGCACCCCACCCGAACCTTCCCTACTTTAATCTATTGGATGCAATTCGATTCCGTGCAACGCGATTTGATAGGACTTGACTGGATTCGGCAAGATCTGAAGGGATTTGATGAGATTCCATGCGACTCGACGTGATTCAGTAGGATTCTCTGAGGTTTGACGCAATTCGAAGTTATTCGACGTGATTCGATGGGATTCGACACGATATGAAGCAATTTGACCTTGTTTGATTCAAAACGATGTGACTCGACTCGATTCGACCTGATTCGATTCAACGCTGTTCGGTGACAGTCAGTGCGATTCTGCTTGATTCCGCTCGATTAGGTGTGATTCGGCAGTATACAGCTCTTTTCGGCTGTATTCAGCTCCATTCGTCTCTATTCAGCTTATTCGGCTCTATTCGACTGTATTCGACTCTACTCTTTTCCACTCGATTCTACTCGATTCTATTCCTTCTATTCTGTTCTAATCTCTTCTATTCCACTCTACTCTGTTCTATTCTCCCCTCCCCTCCCCTCCCCTCCCCTTCTCTAATCTATACGTCTCGATTGGATTTGACGCGTTGAACGCGATTCGAGGCGATGAAGCTTGAATCGGCTCGATTCGGCTCGATTTGGCTCTATTCGGCTCAGTTAGGCTCCATTCAGCTTGTTTTGGCTTGAATCGCTTCGAATCTGCTCGATTTGGCCTTCTTCGGCCCTATTCTGCTCTATTCGACTCTTTTCTACTCTATTCGTTTCTACTTGACTCCATTCTACTCCATTCTATTCATTCCACACTATTCTACTCTATTCTGCTCTACCCTACCCAACACCACTCTAATTTACTCTACTTGCTTCTACACGATTCCTCTCATTTTGTCTGCATTTGGCTCTATTCAGCTCTATTCTACTCTTCTCTACTCTATTGTATTGTTTCTACTCTGTTCTGTACTATTCTACTCTATTCTACCCTACCCTATGCTACCCAACTCTAAGGTATTGTAATCCACTTGATTGGATTTGATTCAACCCATTTCGACGCGATTCGGCTCGATTTGGCTCTGTTCAAATCTATTCTACTCTACTCTATTCCCCTCTGCTCTACTCTAGCCTACTCTTTTCTGTATTCGTTCTGTGTTGTTCTGTTCTATTTTGTTGTGTTCTGTTCTGTTTTATTCTATTCTACTCTATTCTACCCTACTCTAGCCTACCCGAACCTCCCCTACTCTAGTCTATTCAATTGAATTCGAGAAATTTTGACGCGACTAGGGGCCGAATCGGTGTGATTCATGTCCATTCGGCTCCATTTGTCTCGAATAGTGTCGATTCAGCTCGATTAGGCTCGATTTGGCTCCATTAGGCTCGATTCACTGGATTCGGCTCGATTTCGCTCAATTCAGCTCGATTTGGCCCTCTTTGGCCCTCTTCGGCTCTCTTCAGCTCTTTTCTACTCTACTCGATTCCATTGCACACCATTCTACTCCATTCTACGCTCTTCTACTATACCCTACTGTAATTGATTCGATGGGATTCGACGCCATTCGACGCGATTTGTCTCGTTTCGTCTCCATTCAGCTTGATTCGACTCTGTTCTACTCTACTCTATTCTACTCTACACTATTCTGCTCTGCTCTACCCTTTTCTACTCTATTCTATTGTATCCTTTCCATTCTCTTCTACTGTGTTCAAGTCTACTCTATTCCATCCTACCCTAATCTAATCTATTCTACTGGATTCGATTCCACGCATCTCGATGCGATTCGGCTCAAATCGGCTCCTTTCCACTCCATTCATCCCCAATCGGCTCAAATCGGTTCGATTCAGCTCTAATCGGCTCCATTCGGCTCTAGTCAGCTCGAATAGGCTCTATTCAGCTCTATCCGGCTCTATTAGGCTCTACTCAACTCTATTATCTCTTTTCGACTCCACTCGACTCCATGCTACACCATTCTACTCCATCCTAAACTTTTCTCTACTGTATTGTATTGTACTCTACCCTACTCTAGTCTATTCTATTTGATTGGATTGGAATTGATCAGATTCAATGCAATTCGACGGGATTCGACGCGATACGGCACGATTCCACGGGATTCGGCGTGATTCGTCTTGGTTTCTATCCATTTAGCTCTTTTGGGCTCTATTTGGCTCTATTCGGCAATGTTCGACTCTGCTCTACTCTACTCTTCTATACTCTGCTCGTCTCGACCCTATTCTTTCAGTTCTGTTCTGTTCTGTTCTACTGCACTCTATTCTACCCTACCCTACCCTAACTTAGCCTACTGTAATCTGTTCTATGCTATTCGACACACCTGAATGGGATTCGACCTGATTCGGGTCATATCGGCTCGATTCATCTCCTTTCTGCTCCATTAAACTCGATTCGGTTCTATTCGGCTCTTTTCCGCTCTATTCGGCTCTTTTTGGCAGTATTCGACTCTATTTGACTCTAGTCTACTCGATTCTTTCTGTTCTGTTCTATTCTGCTCTATTCTATTCTTCTCTACCTTACCCTAACCTTACCTTCCCCACACTAATCTATTTGATTCGATTCGACACATTTCAAACGACTCGACATGATTCATCTCGATTCACCTTGAATTTGGTCAATTCGGCTGTATTCAGCTCTGTTTGGCTCTTTTCGGCTCTCTTCAACTCAATTTGACTCTATTCTACTGGACCCGACTCTACTTAATTCTATTCTCTTCTTTCTATTGTGTTCTGTTGTGTTGTAGTCTAGCCTCTCCTGCCGTACCCTCCTCTACTCTAATCTATTCGATTCAACGCATTTTGACGCGATTCCATGTGATTAGGCTTGAATCGGCTCGATTTAGCTCTATTTGGCTTGAATTGGGTCAATTCGTCTCGATTCTGCTCAATTCAGCATAATTAGGCTCGAGTGAACCTTATTCAGCCCTGTTCAGCTCTACTCAACCCTTTCTACTTTATTTGTCTCTATTTGGCTCCATTCAACTCCCTTCCACACCATTCTACTCTTTTCTACTCTATTCTATTCTGTTCTACCCTACCCTACTCTAATCTATTCTAATCAATTCGATTCATCACGATTTGTCTCCTTTCCTCTCCATTCGAATCGATTCGGCTTGAATTGGATCTATTCATCTATATTCTGCACTACCCGACTCTGACTATTCCACTCTACTCAACTCTACTCCATTCTACTCTTGGTATTCTCTTCTGTTCTACTCTATTCTATTCTTCTGTGCCCTTCCCTACTGAATCCCAGTCTAACCTACACTACTCTAATCTATTCAATTTAATTCGATTCCATTCAGTTTGACACCATTCGACCCGATTTGAGACAATTCGACGGGATTCGGTGAGATTCCACGAGATTTGATGCGTTTTGGTGGGATTTGATGGAATTCGACGAGATCCGATGCAATAGGATGCAATTAAGTGTGTTTTGGCTCGATTTTGCTGGGTTCAGTTTGTCTCTATTTGGCTCATTTCAGCTCCACTAGGCTCCATTCATCCCGAATCTGGTCGACTCGACTCGATTCGGCTCATTTTGGCCATATGTGGTCCTATTCAGCGTTATTCGGCTCTATTCAACTCTTTTCTACTCTCTGCATCTCTGTTCGAATCCATTTGACTCCATTCCACACCATTCTATTCCATTCTACACTACTGTATTCTACAAAACCCTCCCCCACCCTAGCCTATCCTAATCTAGTCTGCTCTTTTCTAGTCTCCTTTTCTATTTTCTCTGTTCCATCCTATGCTACTCTACCATACCCTGCACTAAGCTAACCTACCCTGACCTATGCTGTTCTATTCTATTTCCTTCTATTTTCTCTGTTCCACCGTATGCTTCCCTACCCTATGCTACCCCACCGTACCATACTCTACTACTTAGGGTTACTCAATAAGGGTCCTAATTAAGGGGAGTAGTTCGGGCAAGGGTACTCCTTAAGGCAAGTGTACTAGTTCAGGCTACTAGTTAAGGCCAGGGTACTAGTTATGCAAGGGCACTAGTTAAGGCCAGGCTACTAGTTAAGGCATGGGTACTTGTTGAGGGTACTGGTTAAGGCAAGGGTACCAGTTCAAGCTACTTGTTAAGGACATACTACTAGTGAAGGCAAGGGTACTAGTGAAGACTACTGGTTAAGGCAAGGGTACTTGTTAGGACTACTAGTTAAGGCAAGGGTACTAGATTAGGCTAAGAGTTCAGGCAAGGGTACTCGTTCAGATTACTGACTTAGGGTACTATTCAAGACTAGTTGTCTAGGCTACTGCTCTATGCCACTAGCCTAGCTGACTAGTCCAGCTTACTAGTCTAGGCTTCTACTCTAGCCTTCTCTTGTCTACTCTAATGTAGTCTACTTGCATCTACCCTAGTCTTCCTATCATAAACTACCCTACCCTAACCTATTCTAATCGATTCCATTTGATTCGATTCAAAGCATTTCGATGCGACCGGACACCATCACGCTTGAGTCGGCTCGATTCCGCAACATCAGCTCGATTCAGCTCGATTTGGCTCGAATCGCTTCAATTCAGCTCGTTTCCACTCGGTTCAGCCTTATTCGGCCCTATTTGGCTCGATTCGACTCTTTTCTACTCTATTTGTCTCTGTTCGACTCCATTTGACTCCACTCTTCTCCATTCTATGCTATTCTACTCTATTCTGTTCTACTCTACCCTACGATACTCTAATCTATTCGATTGGATGCGATTCTTAGCAATTCGGTGTGATTCATCTCGTTTTGTTTCCATTTGACTCGATTCGGCCAGAATTGGCTCTATTCAGCTATATCCTGCACTCTTTGACTCTATTTGACTCAATTCTACTCTGCTCTACTCTTGTCTGCTTTACTCTCTCTACTCTACCCTACTGTACTATATTCTATTCTGTACTATTCTGTTCTATTCTACCCACCCGCCCCTCCCCTACCCTTCCCTAATCTATTTGATTAGATTCGATGTGACGTATTTCCACGCGATTTGACGCGATTAGGCTTGAATCAGCTCGATTCAGTTCGAATCGGCTCTATTCGGCTCGACTTGGCTCCATTTCACTCCATTCGGCTCGATTAGGCTCGAATTCCATCGATTCTGCTGGATTCTGCTCGATTAGGCCTTATTTGGGCCTATTCGGCCCTATTCTGCTCTATTAGACTCTTTTGTACTCTATTCATATCTATCCGTCTCTATTGGACTCCGTTCAACTCCATTCCTCGCTATTTTCCTCTCTTCTATTCTACCCTTCCCTACCCTAATCTCTTCTAATCGATTCGATTTGATTTGACGCGATTCGAAGCAACCGGACGTGATTCGTCTCGTTTTGTCTCCACTCGGCTCAATTCGGCTATGTTCTCTCTCTTTGACTCTATTCTATTCTGTTGTATTCTTTCTGTTCTGTTCTATTCTCTCCTATTCTGTTGTACTCTGTTCTATTCTACCCTACCCGACCCAACGGCACCCCACCCGAACCTTCCCTACTTTAATCTATTGGATGCAATTCGATTCCGTGCAACGCGATTTGATAGGACTTGACTGGATTCGGCAAGATCTGAAGGGATTTGATGAGATTCCATGCGACTCGACGTGATTCAGTAGGATTCTCTGAGGTTTGACGCAATTCGAAGTTATTCGACGTGATTCGATGGGATTCGACACGATATGAAGCAATTTGACCTTGTTTGATTCAAAACGATGTGACTCGACTCGATTCGACCTGATTCGATTCAACGCTGTTCGGTGACAGTCAGTGCGATTCTGCTTGATTCCGCTCGATTAGGTGTGATTCGGCAGTATACAGCTCTTTTCGGCTGTATTCAGCTCCATTCGTCTCTATTCAGCTTATTCGGCTCTATTCGACTGTATTCGACTCTACTCTTTTCCACTCGATTCTACTCGATTCTATTCCTTCTATTCTGTTCTAATCTCTTCTATTCCACTCTACTCTGTTCTATTCTCCCCTCCCCTCCCCTCCCCTCCCCTTCTCTAATCTATACGTCTCGATTGGATTTGACGCGTTGAACGCGATTCGAGGCGATGAAGCTTGAATCGGCTCGATTCGGCTCGATTTGGCTCTATTCGGCTCAGTTAGGCTCCATTCAGCTTGTTTTGGCTTGAATCGCTTCGAATCTGCTCGATTTGGCCTTCTTCGGCCCTATTCTGCTCTATTCGACTCTTTTCTACTCTATTCGTTTCTACTTGACTCCATTCTACTCCATTCTATTCATTCCACACTATTCTACTCTATTCTGCTCTACCCTACCCAACACCACTCTAATTTACTCTACTTGCTTCTACACGATTCCTCTCATTTTGTCTGCATTTGGCTCTATTCAGCTCTATTCTACTCTTCTCTACTCTATTGTATTGTTTCTACTCTGTTCTGTACTATTCTACTCTATTCTACCCTACCCTATGCTACCCAACTCTAAGGTATTGTAATCCACTTGATTGGATTTGATTCAACCCATTTCGACGCGATTCGGCTCGATTTGGCTCTGTTCAAATCTATTCTACTCTACTCTATTCCCCTCTGCTCTACTCTAGCCTACTCTTTTCTGTATTCGTTCTGTGTTGTTCTGTTCTATTTTGTTGTGTTCTGTTCTGTTTTATTCTATTCTACTCTATTCTACCCTACTCTAGCCTACCCGAACCTCCCCTACTCTAGTCTATTCAATTGAATTCGAGAAATTTTGACGCGACTAGGGGCCGAATCGGTGTGATTCATGTCCATTCGGCTCCATTTGTCTCGAATAGTGTCGATTCAGCTCGATTAGCCTCGATTTGGCTCCATTAGGCTCGATTCACTGGATTCGGCTCGATTTCGCTCAATTCAGCTCGATTTGGCCCTCTTTGGCCCTCTTCGGCTCTCTTCAGCTCTTTTCTACTCTACTCGATTCCATTGCACACCATTCTACTCCATTCTACGCTCTTCTACTATACCCTACTGTAATTGATTCGATGGGATTCGACGCCATTCGACGCGATTTGTCTCGTTTCGTCTCCATTCAGCTTGATTCGACTCTGTTCTACTCTACTCTATTCTACTCTACACTATTCTGCTCTGCTCTACCCTTTTCTACTCTATTCTATTGTATCGTTTCCATTCTCTTCTACTGTGTTCAAGTCTACTCTATTCCATCCTACCCTAATCTAATCTATTCTACTGGATTCGATTCCACGCATCTCGATGCGATTCGGCTCAAATCGGCTCCTTTCCACTCCATTCATCCCCAATCGGCTCAAATCGGTTCGATTCAGCTCTAATCGGCTCCATTCGGCTCTAGTCAGCTCGAATAGGCTCTATTCAGCTCTATCCGGCTCTATTAGGCTCTACTCAACTCTATTATCTCTTTTCGACTCCACTCGACTCCATGCTACACCATTCTACTCCATCCTAAACTTTTCTCTACTGTATTGTATTGTACTCTACCCTACTCTAGTCTATTCTATTTGATTGGATTGGAATTGATCAGATTCAATGCAATTCGACGGGATTCGACGCGATACGGCACGATTCCACGGGATTCGGCGTGATTCGTCTTGGTTTCTATCCATTTAGCTCTTTTGGGCTCTATTTGGCTCTATTCGGCAATGTTCGACTCTGCTCTACTCTACTCTTCTATACTCTGCTCGTCTCGACCCTATTCTTTCAGTTCTGTTCTGTTCTGTTCTACTGCACTCTATTCTACCCTACCCTACCCTAACTTAGCCTACTGTAATCTGTTCTATGCTATTCGACACACTTGAACGGAATTCGACCTGATTCGGGTCATATCGGCTCGATTCATCTCCTTTCTGCTCCATTAAACTCGATTCGGTTCTATTCGGCTCTTTTCCACTCTATTCGGCTCTTTTTGGCAGTATTCGACTCTATTTGACTCTAGTCTACTCGATTCTTTCTGTTCTGTTCTATTCTGCTCTATTCTATTCTTCTCTACCTTACCCTAACCTTACCTTCCCCACACTAATCTATTTGATTCGATTCGACACGTTTCAAACGACTCGACATGATTCATCTCGATTCACCTTGAATTTGGTCAATTCGGCTGTATTCAGCTCTGTTTGGCTCTTTTCGGCTCTCTTCAACTCAATTTGACTCTATTCTACTGGACCCGACTCTACTTAATTCTATTCTCTTCTTTCTATTGTGTTCTGTTGTGTTGTAGTCTAGCCTCTCCTGCCGTACCCTCCTCTACTCTAATCTATTCGATTCAACGCATTTTGACGCGATTCCATGTGATTAGGCTTGAATCGGCTCGATTTAGCTCTATTTGGCTTGAATTGGGTCAATTCGTCTCGATTCTGCTCAATTCAGCATAATTAGGCTCGAGTGAACCTTATTCAGCCCTGTTCAGCTCTACTCAACCCTTTCTACTTTATTTGTCTCTATTTGGCTCCATTCAACTCCCTTCCACACCATTCTACTCTTTTCTACTCTATTCTATTCTGTTCTACCCTACCCTACTCTAATCTATTCTAATCAATTCGATTCATCACGATTTGTCTCCTTTCCTCTCCATTCGAATCGATTCGGCTTGAATTGGATCTATTCATCTATATTCTGCACTACCCGACTCTGACTATTCCACTCTACTCAACTCTACTCCATTCTACTCTTGGTATTCTCTTCTGTTCTACTCTATTCTATTCTTCTGTGCCCTTCCCTACTGAATCCCAGTCTAACCTACACTACTCTAATCTATTCAATTTAATTCGATTCCATTCAGTTTGACACCATTCGACCCGATTTGAGACAATTCGACGGGATTCGGTGAGATTCCACGAGATTTGATGCGTTTTGGTGGGATTTGATGGAATTCGAGGAGATCCGATGCAATAGGATGCAATTAAGTGTGTTTTGGCTCGATTTTGCTGGGTTCAGTTTGTCTCTATTTGGCTCATTTCAGCTCCACTAGGCTCCATTCATCCCGAATCTGGTCGACTCGACTCGATTCGGCTCATTTTGGCCATATGTGGTCCTATTCAGCGTTATTCGGCTCTATTCAACTCTTTTCTACTCTCTGCATCTCTGTTCGAATCCATTTGACTCCATTCCACACCATTCTATTCCATTCTACACTACTGTATTCTACAAAACCCTCCCCCACCCTAGCCTATCCTAATCTAGTCTGCTCTTTTCTAGGCTCCTTTTCTATTTTCTCTGTTCCATCCTATGCTACTCTACCATACCCTGCACTAAGCTAACCTACCCTGACCTATGCTGTTCTATTCTATTTCCTTCTATTTTCTCTGTTCCACCGTATGCTTCCCTACCCTATGCTACCCCACCGTACCATACTCTACTACTTAGGGTTACTCAATAAGGGTCCTAATTAAGGGGAGTAGTTCGGGCAAGGGTACTCCTTAAGGCAAGTGTACTAGTTCAGGCTACTAGTTAAGGCCAGGGTACTAGTTATGCAAGGGCACTAGTTAAGGCCAGGCTACTAGTTAAGGCATGGGTACTTGTTGAGGGTACTGGTTAAGGCAAGGGTACCAGTTCAGGCTACTTGTTAAGGACATACTACTAGTGAAGGCAAGGGTACTAGTGAAGACTACTGGTTAAGGCAAGGGTACTTGTTAGGACTACTAGTTAAGGCAAGGGTACTAGATTAGGCTAAGAGTTCAGGCAAGGGTACTCGTTCAGATTACTGACTTAGGGTACTATTCAAGACTAGTTGTCTAGGCTACTGCTCTATGCCACTAGCCTAGCTGACTAGTCCAGCTTACTAGTCTAGGCTTCTACTCTAGCCTTCTCTTGTCTACTCTAATGTAGTCTACTTGCATCTACCCTAGTCTTCCTATCATAAACTACCCTACCCTAACCTATTCTAATCGATTCCATTTGATTCGATTCAAAGCATTTCGATGCGACCGGACACCATCACGCTTGAGTCGGCTCGATTCCGCAACATCAGCTCGATTCAGCTCGATTTGGCTCGAATCGCTTCAATTCAGCTCGTTTCCACTCGGTTCAGCCTTATTCGGCCCTATTTGGCTCGATTCGACTCTTTTCTACTCTATTTGTCTCTGTTCGACTCCATTTGACTCCACTCTTCTCCATTCTATGCTATTCTACTCTATTCTGTTCTGCTCTACCCTACGATACTCTAATCTATTCGATTGGATGCGATTCTTAGCAATTCGGTGTGATTCATCTCGTTTTGTTTCCATTTGACTCGATTCGGCCAGAATTGGCTCTATTCAGCTATATCCTGCACTCTTTGACTCTATTTGACTCAATTCTACTCTGCTCTACTCTTGTCTGCTTTACTCTCTCTACTCTACCCTACTGTACTATATTCTATTCTGTACTATTCTGTTCTAGTCTACCCACCCGCCCCTCCCCTACCCTTCCCTAATCTATTTGATTAGATTCGATGTGACGTATTTCCACGCGATTTGACGCGATTAGGCTTGAATCAGCTCGATTCAGTTCGAATCGGCTCTATTCGGCTCGACTTGGCTCCATTTCACTCCATTCGGCTCGATTAGGCTCGAATTCCATCGATTCTGCTGGATTCTGCTCGATTAGGCCTTATTTGGGCCTATTCGGCCCTATTCTGCTCTATTAGACTCTTTTGTACTCTATTCATATCTATCCGTCTCTATTGGACTCCGTTCAACTCCATTCCTCACTATTTTCCTCTCTTCTATTCTACCCTTCCCTACCCTAATCTCTTCTAATCGATTCGATTTGATTTGACGCGATTCGAAGCAACCGGACGTGATTCGTCTCGTTTTGTCTCCACTCGGCTCAATTCGGCTATGTTCTCTCTCTTTGACTCTATTCTATTCTGTTGTATTCTTTCTGTTCTGTTCTATTCTCTCCTATTCTGTTGTACTCTGTTCTATTCTACCCTACCCGACCCAACGGCACCCCACCCGAACCTTCCCTACTTTAATCTATTGGATGCAATTCGATTCCGTGCAACGCGATTTGATAGGACTTGACTGGATTCGGCAAATCTGAAGGGATTTGATGAGATTCCATGCGACTCGACGTGATTCAGTAGGATTCTCTGAGGTTTGACGCAATTCGAAGTTATTCGACGTGATTCGATGGGATTCGACACGATATGAAGCAATTTGACCTTGTTTGATTCAAAATGATGTGACTCGACTCGATTCGACCTGATTCGATTCAACGCTGTTCGGTGACAGTCAGTGCGATTCTGCTTGATTCCGCTCGATTAGGTGTGATTCGGCAGTATACAGCTCTTCTCGGCTGTATTCAGCTCCATTCGTCTCTATTCAGCTTATTCGGCTCTATTCGACTGTATTCGACTCTACTCTTTTCCACTCGATTCTACTCGATTCTATTCCTTCTATTCTGTTCTAATCTCTTCTATTCCACTCTACTCTGTTCTATTCTCCCCTCCCCTCCCCTCCCCTCCCCTTCTCTAATCTATACGTCTCGATTGGATTTGACGCGTTGAACGCGATTCGAGGCGATGAAGCTTGAATCGGCTCGATTCGGCTCGATTTGGCTCTATTCGGCTCAGTTAGGCTCCATTCAGCTTGTTTTGGCTTGAATCGCTTCGAATCTGCTCGATTTGGCCTTCTTCGGCCCTATTCTGCTCTATTCGACTCTTTTCTACTCTATTCGTTTCTACTTGACTCCATTCTACTCCATTCTATTCATTCCACACTATTCTACTCTATTCTGCTCTACCCTACCCAACACCACTCTAATTTACTCTACTTGCTTCTACACGATTCCTCTCATTTTGTCTGCATTTGGCTCTATTCAGCTCTATTCTACTCTTCTCTACTCTATTGTATTGTTTCTACTCTGTTCTGTACTATTCTACTCTATTCTACCCTACCCTATGCTACCCAACTCTAAGGTATTGTAATCCACTTGATTGGATTTGATTCAACCCATTTCGACGCGATTCGGCTCGATTTGGCTCTGTTCAAATCTATTCTACTCTACTCTATTCCCCTCTGCTCTACTCTAGCCTACTCTTTTCTGTATTCGTTCTGTGTTGTTCTGTTCTATTTTGTTGTGTTCTGTTCTGTTTTATTCTATTCTACTCTATTCTACCCTACTCTAGCCTACCCGAACCTCCCCTACTCTAGTCTATTCAATTGAATTCGAGAAATTTTGACGCGACTAGGGGCCGAATCGGTGTGATTCATGTCCATTCGGCTCCATTTGTCTCGAATAGTGTCGATTCAGCTCGATTAGCCTCGATTTGGCTCCATTAGGCTCGATTCACTGGATTCGGCTCGATTTCGCTCAATTCAGCTCGATTTGGCCCTCTTTGGCCCTCTTCGGCTCTCTTCAGCTCTTTTCTACTCTACTCGATTCCATTGCACACCATTCTACTCCATTCTACGCTCTTCTACTATACCCTACTGTAATTGATTCGATGGGATTCGACGCCATTCGACGCGATTTGTCTCGTTTCGTCTCCATTCAGCTTGATTCGACTCTGTTCTACTCTACTCTATTCTACTCTACACTATTCTGCTCTGCTCTACCCTTTTCTACTCTATTCTATTGTATCCTTTCCATTCTCTTCTACTGTGTTCAAGTCTACTCTATTCCATCCTACCCTAATCTAATCTATTCTACTGGATTCGATTCCACGCATCTCGATGCGATTCGGCTCAAATCGGCTCCTTTCCACTCCATTCATCCCCAATCGGCTCAAATCGGTTCGATTCAGCTCTAATCGGCTCCATTCGGCTCTAGTCAGCTCGAATAGGCTCTATTCAGCTCTATCCGGCTCTATTAGGCTCTACTCAACTCTATTATCTCTTTTCGACTCCACTCGACTCCATGCTACACCATTCTACTCCATCCTAAACTTTTCTCTACTGTATTGTATTGTACTCTACCCTACTCTAGTCTATTCTATTTGATTGGATTGGAATTGATCAGATTCAATGCAATTCGACGGGATTCGACGCGATACGGCACGATTCCACGGGATTCGGCGTGATTCGTCTTGGTTTCTATCCATTTAGCTCTTTTGGGCTCTATTTGGCTCTATTCGGCAATGTTCGACTCTGCTCTACTCTACTCTTCTATACTCTGCTCGTCTCGACCCTATTCTTTCAGTTCTGTTCTGTTCTGTTCTACTGCACTCTATTCTACCCTACCCTACCCTAACTTAGCCTACTGTAATCTGTTCTATGCTATTCGACACACCTGAATGGGATTCGACCTGATTCGGGTCATATCGGCTCGATTCATCTCCTTTCTGCTCCATTAAACTCGATTCGGTTCTATTCGGCTCTTTCCCACTCTATTCGGCTCTTTTTGGCAGTATTCGACTCTATTTGACTCTAGTCTACTCGATTCTTTCTGTTCTGTTCTATTCTACTCTATTCTATTCTTCTCTACCCTACCCTAACCTTACCTTCCCCACACTAATCTATTTGATTCGATTCGACACGTTTCAAACGACTCGACATGATTCATCTCGATTCACCTTGAATTTGGTCAATTCGGCTGTATTCAGCTCTGTTTGGCTCTTTTCGGCTCTCTTCAACTCAATTTGACTCTATTCTACTGGACCCGACTCTACTTAATTCTATTCTCTTCTTTCTATTGTGTTCTGTTGTGTTGTAGTCTAGCCTCTCCTGCCGTACCCTCCTCTACTCTAATCTATTCGATTCAACGCATTTTGACGCGATTCCATGTGATTAGGCTTGAATCGGCTCGATTTAGCTCTATTTGGCTTGAATTGGGTCAATTCGTCTCGATTCTGCTCAATTCAGCATAATTAGGCTCGAGTGAACCTTATTCAGCCCTGTTCAGCTCTACTCAACCCTTTCTACTTTATTTGTCTCTATTTGGCTCCATTCAACTCCCTTCCACACCATTCTACTCTTTTCTACTCTATTCTATTCTGTTCTACCCTACCCTACTCTAATCTATTCTAATCGATTCGATTCATCACGATTTGTCTCCTTTCCTCTCCATTCGAATCGATTCGGCTTGAATTGGATCTATTCATCTATATTCTGCACTACCCGACTCTGACTATTCCACTCTACTCAACTCTACTCCATTCTACTCTTGGTATTCTCTTCTGTTCTACTCTATTCTATTCTTCTGTGCCCTTCCCTACTGAATCCCAGTCTAACCTACACTACTCTAATCTATTCAATTTAATTCGATTCCATTCAGTTTGACACCATTCGACCCGATTTGAGACAATTCGACGGGATTCGGTGAGATTCCGCGAGATTTGATGCGTTTTGGTGGGATTTGATGGAATTCGACGAGATCCGATGCAATAGGATGCAATTAAGTGTGTTTTGGCTCGATTTTGCTGGGTTCAGTTTGTCTCTATTTGGCTCATTTCAGCTCCACTAGGCTCCATTCATCCCGAATCTGGTCGACTCGACTCGATTCGGCTCATTTTGGCCATATGTGGTCCTATTCAGCGTTATTCGGCTCTATTCAACTCTTTTCTACTCTCTGCATCTCTGTTCGAATCCATTTGACTCCATTCCACACCATTCTATTCCATTCTACACTACTGTATTCTACAAAACCCTCCCCCACCCTAGCCTATCCTAATCTAGTCTGCTCTTTTCTAGGCTCCTTTTCTATTTTCTCTGTTCCATCCTATGCTACTCTACCATACCCTGCACTAAGCTAACCTACCCTGACCTATGCTGTTCTATTCTATTTCCTTCTATTTTCTCTGTTCCACCGTATGCTTCCCTACCCTATGCTACCCCACCGTACCATACTCTACTACTTAGGGTTACTCAATAAGGGTCCTAATTAAGGGGAGTAGTTCGGGCAAGGGTACTCCTTAAGGCAAGTGTACTAGTTCAGGCTACTAGTTAAGGCCAGGGTACTAGTTATGCAAGGGCACTAGTTAAGGCCAGGCTACTAGTTAAGGCATGGGTACTTGTTGAGGGTACTGGTTAAGGCAAGGGTACCAGTTCAGGCTACTTGTTAAGGACATACTACTAGTGAAGGCAAGGGTACTAGTGAAGACTACTGGTTAAGGCAAGGGTACTTGTTAGGACTACTAGTTAAGGCAAGGGTACTAGATTAGGCTAAGAGTTCAGGCAAGGGTACTCGTTCAGATTACTGACTTAGGGTACTATTCAAGACTAGTTGTCTAGGCTACTGCTCTATGCCACTAGCCTAGCTGACTAGTCCAGCTTACTAGTCTAGGCTTCTACTCTAGCCTTCTCTTGTCTACTCTAATGTAGTCTACTTGCATCTACCCTAGTCTTCCTATCATAAACTACCCTACCCTAACCTATTCTAATCGATTCCATTTGATTCGATTCAAAGCATTTCGATGCGACCGGACACCATCACGCTTGAGTCGGCTCGATTCCGCAACATCAGCTCGATTCAGCTCGATTTGGCTCGAATCGCTTCAATTCAGCTCGTTTCCACTCGGTTCAGCCTTATTCGGCCCTATTTGGCTCGATTCGACTCTTTTCTACTCTATTTGTCTCTGTTCGACTCCATTTGACTCCACTCTTCTCCATTCTATGCTATTCTACTCTATTCTGTTCTACTCTACCCTACGATACTCTAATCTATTCGATTGGATGCGATTCTTAGCAATTCGGTGTGATTCATCTCGTTTTGTTTCCATTTGACTCGATTCGGCCAGAATTGGCTCTATTCAGCTATATCCTGCACTCTTTGACTCTATTTGACTCAATTCTACTCTGCTCTACTCTTGTCTGCTTTACTCTCTCTACTCTACCCTACTGTACTATATTCTATTCTGTACTATTCTGTTCTAGTCTACCCACCCGCCCCTCCCCTACCCTTCCCTAATCTATTTGATTAGATTCGATGTGACGTATTTCCACGCGATTTGACGCGATTAGGCTTGAATCAGCTCGATTCAGTTCGAATCGGCTCTATTCGGCTCGACTTGGCTCCATTTCACTCCATTCGGCTCGATTAGGCTCGAATTCCATCGATTCTGCTGGATTCTGCTCGATTAGGCCTTATTTGGGCCTATTCGGCCCTATTCTGCTCTATTAGACTCTTTTGTACTCTATTCATATCTATCCGTCTCTATTGGACTCCGTTCAACTCCATTCCTCACTATTTTCCTCTCTTCTATTCTACCCTTCCCTACCCTAATCTCTTCTAATCGATTCGATTTGATTTGACGCGATTCGAAGCAACCGGACGTGATTCGTCTCGTTTTGTCTCCACTCGGCTCAATTCGGCTATGTTCTCTCTCTTTGACTCTATTCTATTCTGTTGTATTCTTTCTGTTCTGTTCTATTCTCTCCTATTCTGTTGTACTCTGTTCTATTCTACCCTACCCGACCCAACGGCACCCCACCCGAACCTTCCCTACTTTAATCTATTGGATGCAATTCGATTCCGTGCAACGCGATTTGATAGGACTTGACTGGATTCGGCAAGATCTGAAGGGATTTGATGAGATTCCATGCGACTCGACGTGATTCAGTAGGATTCTCTGAGGTTTGACGCAATTCGAAGTTATTCGACGTGATTCGATGGGATTCGACACGATATGAAGCAATTTGACCTTGTTTGATTCAAAATGATGTGACTCGACTCGATTCGACCTGATTCGATTCAACGCTGTTCGGTGACAGTCAGTGCGATTCTGCTTGATTCCGCTCGATTAGGTGTGATTCGGCAGTATACAGCTCTTCTCGGCTGTATTCAGCTCCATTCGTCTCTATTCAGCTTATTCGGCTCTATTCGACTGTATTCGACTCTACTCTTTTCCACTCGATTCTACTCGATTCTATTCCTTCTATTCTGTTCTAATCTCTTCTATTCCACTCTACTCTGTTCTATTCTCCCCTCCCCTCCCCTCCCCTCCCCTTCTCTAATCTATACGTCTCGATTGGATTTGACGCGTTGAACGCGATTCGAGGCGATGAAGCTTGAATCGGCTCGATTCGGCTCGATTTGGCTCTATTCGGCTCAGTTAGGCTCCATTCAGCTTGTTTTGGCTTGAATCGCTTCGAATCTGCTCGATTTGGCCTTCTTCGGCCCTATTCTGCTCTATTCGACTCTTTTCTACTCTATTCGTTTCTACTTGACTCCATTCTACTCCATTCTATTCATTCCACACTATTCTACTCTATTCTGCTCTACCCTACCCAACACCACTCTAATTTACTCTACTTGCTTCTACACGATTCCTCTCATTTTGTCTGCATTTGGCTCTATTCAGCTCTATTCTACTCTTCTCTACTCTATTGTATTGTTTCTACTCTGTTCTGTACTATTCTACTCTATTCTACCCTACCCTATGCTACCCAACTCTAAGGTATTGTAATCCACTTGATTGGATTTGATTCAACCCATTTCGACGCGATTCGGCTCGATTTGGCTCTGTTCAAATCTATTCTACTCTACTCTATTCCCCTCTGCTCTACTCTAGCCTACTCTTTTCTGTATTCGTTCTGTGTTGTTCTGTTCTATTTTGTTGTGTTCTGTTCTGTTTTATTCTATTCTACTCTATTCTACCCTACTCTAGCCTACCCGAACCTCCCCTACTCTAGTCTATTCAATTGAATTCGAGAAATTTTGACGCGACTAGGGGCCGAATCGGTGTGATTCATGTCCATTCGGCTCCATTTGTCTCGAATAGTGTCGATTCAGCTCGATTAGCCTCGATTTGGCTCCATTAGGCTCGATTCACTGGATTCGGCTCGATTTCGCTCAATTCAGCTCGATTTGGCCCTCTTTGGCCCTCTTCGGCTCTCTTCAGCTCTTTTCTACTCTACTCGATTCCATTGCACACCATTCTACTCCATTCTACGCTCTTCTACTATACCCTACTGTAATTGATTCGATGGGATTCGACGCCATTCGACGCGATTTGTCTCGTTTCGTCTCCATTCAGCTTGATTCGACTCTGTTCTACTCTACTCTATTCTACTCTACACTATTCTGCTCTGCTCTACCCTTTTCTACTCTATTCTATTGTATCCTTTCCATTCTCTTCTACTGTGTTCAAGTCTACTCTATTCCATCCTACCCTAATCTAATCTATTCTACTGGATTCGATTCCACGCATCTCGATGCGATTCGGCTCAAATCGGCTCCTTTCCACTCCATTCATCCCCAATCGGCTCAAATCGGTTCGATTCAGCTCTAATCGGCTCCATTCGGCTCTAGTCAGCTCGAATAGGCTCTATTCAGCTCTATCCGGCTCTATTAGGCTCTACTCAACTCTATTATCTCTTTTCGACTCCACTCGACTCCATGCTACACCATTCTACTCCATCCTAAACTTTTCTCTACTGTATTGTATTGTACTCTACCCTACTCTAGTCTATTCTATTTGATTGGATTGGAATTGATCAGATTCAATGCAATTCGACGGGATTCGACGCGATACGGCACGATTCCACGGGATTCGGCGTGATTCGTCTTGGTTTCTATCCATTTAGCTCTTTTGGGCTCTATTTGGCTCTATTCGGCAATGTTCGACTCTGCTCTACTCTACTCTTCTATACTCTGCTCGTCTCGACCCTATTCTTTCAGTTCTGTTCTGTTCTGTTCTACTGCACTCTATTCTACCCTACCCTACCCTAACTTAGCCTACTGTAATCTGTTCTATGCTATTCGACACACCTGAATGGGATTCGACCTGATTCGGGTCATATCGGCTCGATTCATCTCCTTTCTGCTCCATTAAACTCGATTCGGTTCTATTCGGCTCTTTCCCACTCTATTCGGCTCTTTTTGGCAGTATTCGACTCTATTTGACTCTAGTCTACTCGATTCTTTCTGTTCTGTTCTATTCTACTCTATTCTATTCTTCTCTACCCTACCCTAACCTTACCTTCCCCACACTAATCTATTTGATTCGATTCGACACGTTTCAAACGACTCGACATGATTCATCTCGATTCACCTTGAATTTGGTCAATTCGGCTGTATTCAGCTCTGTTTGGCTCTTTTCGGCTCTCTTCAACTCAATTTGACTCTATTCTACTGGACCCGACTCTACTTAATTCTATTCTCTTCTTTCTATTGTGTTCTGTTGTGTTGTAGTCTAGCCTCTCCTGCCGTACCCTCCTCTACTCTAATCTATTCGATTCAACGCATTTTGACGCGATTCCATGTGATTAGGCTTGAATCGGCTCGATTTAGCTCTATTTGGCTTGAATTGGGTCAATTCGTCTCGATTCTGCTCAATTCAGCATAATTAGGCTCGAGTGAACCTTATTCAGCCCTGTTCAGCTCTACTCAACCCTTTCTACTTTATTTGTCTCTATTTGGCTCCATTCAACTCCCTTCCACACCATTCTACTCTTTTCTACTCTATTCTATTCTGTTCTACCCTACCCTACTCTAATCTATTCTAATCGATTCGATTCATCACGATTTGTCTCCTTTCCTCTCCATTCGAATCGATTCGGCTTGAATTGGATCTATTCATCTATATTCTGCACTACCCGACTCTGACTATTCCACTCTACTCAACTCTACTCCATTCTACTCTTGGTATTCTCTTCTGTTCTACTCTATTCTATTCTTCTGTGCCCTTCCCTACTGAATCCCAGTCTAACCTACACTACTCTAATCTATTCAATTTAATTCGATTCCATTCAGTTTGACACCATTCGACCCGATTTGAGACAATTCGACGGGATTCGGTGAGATTCCGCGAGATTTGATGCGTTTTGGTGGGATTTGATGGAATTCGACGAGATCCGATGCAATAGGATGCAATTAAGTGTGTTTTGGCTCGATTTTGCTGGGTTCAGTTTGTCTCTATTTGGCTCATTTCAGCTCCACTAGGCTCCATTCATCCCGAATCTGGTCGACTCGACTCGATTCGGCTCATTTTGGCCATATGTGGTCCTATTCAGCGTTATTCGGCTCTATTCAACTCTTTTCTACTCTCTGCATCTGTGTTCGAATCCATTTGACTCCATTCCACACCATTCTATTCCATTCTACACTACTGTATTCTACAAAACCCTCCCCCACCCTAGCCTATCCTAATCTAGTCTGCTCTTTTCTAGGCTCCTTTTCTATTTTCTCTGTTCCATCCTATGCTACTCTACCATACCCTGCACTAAGCTAACCTACCCTGACCTATGCTGTTCTATTCTATTTCCTTCTATTTTCTCTGTTCCACCGTATGCTTCCCTACCCTATGCTACCCCACCGTACCATACTCTACTACTTAGGGTTACTCAATAAGGGTCCTAATTAAGGGGAGTAGTTCGGGCAAGGGTACTCCTTAAGGCAAGTGTACTAGTTCAGGCTACTAGTTAAGGCCAGGGTACTAGTTATGCAAGGGCACTAGTTAAGGCCAGGCTACTAGTTAAGGCATGGGTACTTGTTGAGGGTACTGGTTAAGGCAAGGGTACCAGTTCAGGCTACTTGTTAAGGACATACTACTAGTGAAGGCAAGGGTACTAGTGAAGACTACTGGTTAAGGCAAGGGTACTTGTTAGGACTACTAGTTAAGGCAAGGGTACTAGATTAGGCTAAGAGTTCAGGCAAGGGTACTCGTTCAGATTACTGACTTAGGGTACTATTCAAGACTAGTTGTCTAGGCTACTGCTCTATGCCACTAGCCTAGCTGACTAGTCCAGCTTACTAGTCTAGGCTTCTACTCTAGCCTTCTCTTGTCTACTCTAATGTAGTCTACTTGCATCTACCCTAGTCTTCCTATCATAAACTACCCTACCCTAACCTATTCTAATCGATTCCATTTGATTCGATTCAAAGCATTTCGATGCGACCGGACACCATCACGCTTGAGTCGGCTCGATTCCGCAACATCAGCTCGATTCAGCTCGATTTGGCTCGAATCGCTTCAATTCAGCTCGTTTCCACTCGGTTCAGCCTTATTCGGCCCTATTTGGCTCGATTCGACTCTTTTCTACTCTATTTGTCTCTGTTCGACTCCATTTGACTCCACTCTTCTCCATTCTATGCTATTCTACTCTATTCTGTTCTACTCTACCCTACGATACTCTAATCTATTCGATTGGATGCGATTCTTAGCAATTCGGTGTGATTCATCTCGTTTTGTTTCCATTTGACTCGATTCGGCCAGAATTGGCTCTATTCAGCTATATCCTGCACTCTTTGACTCTATTTGACTCAATTCTACTCTGCTCTACTCTTGTCTGCTTTACTCTCTCTACTCTACCCTACTGTACTATATTCTATTCTGTACTATTCTGTTCTAGTCTACCCACCCGCCCCTCCCCTACCCTTCCCTAATCTATTTGATTAGATTCGATGTGACGTATTTCCACGCGATTTGACGCGATTAGGCTTGAATCAGCTCGATTCAGTTCGAATCGGCTCTATTCGGCTCGACTTGGCTCCATTTCACTCCATTCGGCTCGATTAGGCTCGAATTCCATCGATTCTGCTGGATTCTGCTCGATTAGGCCTTATTTGGGCCTATTCGGCCCTATTCTGCTCTATTAGACTCTTTTGTACTCTATTCATATCTATCCGTCTCTATTGGACTCCGTTCAACTCCATTCCTCACTATTTTCCTCTCTTCTATTCTACCCTTCCCTACCCTAATCTCTTCTAATCGATTCGATTTGATTTGACGCGATTCGAAGCAACCGGACGTGATTCGTCTCGTTTTGTCTCCACTCGGCTCAATTCGGCTATGTTCTCTCTCTTTGACTCTATTCTATTCTGTTGTATTCTTTCTGTTCTGTTCTATTCTCTCCTATTCTGTTGTACTCTGTTCTATTCTACCCTACCCGACCCAACGGCACCCCACCCGAACCTTCCCTACTTTAATCTATTGGATGCAATTCGATTCCGTGCAACGCGATTTGATAGGACTTGACTGGATTCGGCAAATCTGAAGGGATTTGATGAGATTCCATGCGACTCGACGTGATTCAGTAGGATTCTCTGAGGTTTGACGCAATTCGAAGTTATTTGACGTGATTCGATGGGATTCGACACGATATGAAGCAATTTGACCTTGTTTGATTCAAAACGATGTGACTCGACTCGATTCGACCTGATTCGATTCAACGCTGTTCGGTGACAGTCAGTGCGATTCTGCTTGATTCCGCTCAATTAGGTGTGATTCGGCAGTATACAGCTCTTCTCGGCTGTCTTCAGCTCCATTCGTCTCTATTCAGCTTATTCGGCTCTATTCGACTGTATTCGACTCTACTCTTTTCCACTCGATTCTACTCGATTCTATTCCTTCTATTCTGTTCTAATCTCTTCTATTCCACTCTACTCTGTTCTATTCTCCCCTCCCCTCCCCTCCCCTCCCCTTCTCTAATCTATACGTCTCGATTGGATTTGACGCGTTGAACGCGATTCGAGGCGATGAAGCTTGAATCGGCTCCATTCGGCTCGATTTGGCTCTATTCGGCTCAGTTAGGCTCCATTCAGCTTGTTTTGGCTTGAATCGCTTCGAATCTGCTCGATTTGGCCTTCTTCGGCCCTATTCTGCTCTATTCGACTCTTTTCTACTCTATTCGTTTCTACTTGACTCCATTCTACTCCATTCTATTCATTCCACACTATTCTACTCTATTCTGCTCTACCCTACCCAACACCACTCTAATTTACTCTACTTGCTTCTACACGATTCCTCTCATTTTGTCTGCATTTGGCTCTATTCAGCTCTATTCTACTCTTCTCTACTCTATTGTATTGTTTCTACTCTGTTCTGTACTATTCTACTCTATTCTACCCTACCCTATGCTACCCAACTCTAAGGTATTGTAATCCACTTGATTGGATTTGATTCAACCCATTTCGACGCGATTCGGCTCGATTTGGCTCTGTTCAAATCTATTCTACTCTACTCTATTCCCCTCTGCTCTACTCTAGCCTACTCTTTTCTGTATTCGTTCTGTGTTGTTCTGTTCTATTTTGTTGTGTTCTGTTCTGTTTTATTCTATTCTACTCTATTCTACCCTACTCTAGCCTACCCGAACCTCCCCTACTCTAGTCTATTCAATTGAATTCGAGAAATTTTGACGCGACTAGGGGCCGAATCGGTGTGATTCATGTCCATTCGGCTCCATTTGTCTCGAATAGTGTCGATTCAGCTCGATTAGCCTCGATTTGGCTCCATTAGGCTCGATTCACTGGATTCGGCTCGATTTCGCTCAATTCAGCTCGATTTGGCCCTCTTTGGCCCTCTTCGGCTCTCTTCAGCTCTTTTCTACTCTACTCGATTCCATTGCACACCATTCTACTCCATTCTACGCTCTTCTACTATACTCTACTGTAATTGATTCGATGGGATTCGACGCCATTCGACGCGATTTGTCTCGTTTCGTCTCCATTCAGCTTGATTCGACTCTGTTCTACTCTACTCTATTCTACTCTACACTATTCTGCTCTGCTCTACCCTTTTCTACTCTATTCTATTGTATCCTTTCCATTCTCTTCTACTGTGTTCAAGTCTACTCTATTCCATCCTACCCTAATCTAATCTATTCTACTGGATTCGATTCCACGCATCTCGATGCGATTCGGCTCAAATCGGCTCCTTTCCACTCCATTCATCCCCAATCGGCTCAAATCGGTTCGATTCAGCTCTAATCGGCTCCATTCGGCTCTAGTCAGCTCGAATAGGCTCTATTCAGCTCTATCCGGCTCTATTAGGCTCTACTCAACTCTATTATCTCTTTTCGACTCCACTCGACTCCATGCTACACCATTCTACTCCATCCTAAACTTTTCTCTACTGTATTGTATTGTACTCTACCCTACTCTAGTCTATTCTATTTGATTGGATTGGAATTGATCAGATTCAATGCAATTCGACGGGATTCGACGCGATACGGCACGATTCCACGGGATTCGGCGTGATTCGTCTTGGTTTCTATCCATTTAGCTCTTTTGGGCTCTATTTGGCTCTATTCGGCAATGTTCGACTCTGCTCTACTCTACTCTTCTATACTCTGCTCGTCTCGACCCTATTCTTTCAGTTCTGTTCTGTTCTGTTCTACTGCACTCTATTCTACCCTACCCTACCCTAACTTAGCCTACTGTAATCTGTTCTATGCTATTCGACACACCTGAATGGGATTCGACCTGATTCGGGTCATATCGGCTCGATTCATCTCCTTTCTGCTCCATTAAACTCGATTCGGTTCTATTCGGCTCTTTCCCACTCTATTCGGCTCTTTTTGGCAGTATTCGACTCTATTTGACTCTAGTCTACTCGATTCTTTCTGTTCTGTTCTATTCTACTCTATTCTATTCTTCTCTACCCTACCCTAACCTTACCTTCCCCACACTAATCTATTTGATTCGATTCGACACGTTTCAAACGACTCGACATGATTCATCTCGATTCACCTTGAATTTGGTCAATTCGGCTGTATTCAGCTCTGTTTGGCTCTTTTCGGCTCTCTTCAACTCAATTTGACTCTATTCTACTGGACCCGACTCTACTTAATTCTATTCTCTTCTTTCTATTGTGTTCTGTTGTGTTGTAGTCTAGCCTCTCCTGCCGTACCCTCCTCTACTCTAATCTATTCGATCCAACGCATTTCGACGCGATTCCATGTGATTAGGCTTGAATCGGCTCGATTTAGCTCTATTTGGCTTGAATTGGGTCAATTCGTCTCGATTCTGCTCAATTCAGCATAATTAGGCTCGAGTGAACCTTATTCAGCCCTGTTCAGCTCTACTCAACCCTTTCTACTTTATTTGTCTCTATTTGGCTCCATTCAACTCCCTTCCACACCATTCTACTCTTTTCTACTCTATTCTATTCTGTTCTACCCTACCCTACTCTAATCTATTCTAATCGATTCGATTCATCACGATTTGTCTCCTTTCCTCTCCATTCGAATCGATTCGGCTTGAATTGGATCTATTCATCTATATTCTGCACTACCCGACTCTGACTATTCCACTCTACTCAACTCTACTCCATTCTACTCTTGGTATTCTCTTCTGTTCTACTCTATTCTATTCTTCTGTGCCCTTCCCTACTGAATCCCAGTCTAACCTACACTACTCTAATCTATTCAATTTAATTCGATTCCATTCAGTTTGACACCATTCGACCCGATTTGAGACAATTCGACGGGATTCGGTGAGATTCCGCGAGATTTGATGCGTTTTGGTGGGATTTGATGGAATTCGACGAGATCCGATGCAATAGGATGCAATTAAGTGTGTTTTGGCTCGATTTTGCTGGGTTCAGTTTGTCTCTATTTGGCTCATTTCAGCTCCACTAGGCTCCATTCATCCCGAATCTGGTCGACTCGACTCGATTCGGCTCATTTTGGCCATATGTGGTCCTATTCAGCGTTATTCGGCTCTATTCAACTCTTTTCTACTCTCTGCATCTCTGTTCGAATCCATTTGACTCCATTCCACACCATTCTATTCCATTCTACACTACTGTATTCTACAAAACCCTCCCCCACCCTAGCCTATCCTAATCTAGTCTGCTCTTTTCTAGGCTCCTTTTCTATTTTCTCTGTTCCATCCTATGCTACTCTACCATACCCTGCACTAAGCTAACCTACCCTGACCTATGCTGTTCTATTCTATTTCCTTCTATTTTCTCTGTTCCACCGTATGCTTCCCTACCCTATGCTACCCCACCGTACCATACTCTACTACTTAGGGTTACTCAATAAGGGTCCTAATTAAGGGGAGTAGTTCGGGCAAGGGTACTCCTTAAGGCAAGTGTACTAGTTCAGGCTACTAGTTAAGGCCAGGGTACTAGTTATGCAAGGGCACTAGTTAAGGCCAGGCTACTAGTTAAGGCATGGGTACTTGTTGAGGGTACTGGTTAAGGCAAGGGTACCAGTTCAGGCTACTTGTTAAGGACATACTACTAGTGAAGGCAAGGGTACTAGTGAAGACTACTGGTTAAGGCAAGGGTACTTGTTAGGACTACTAGTTAAGGCAAGGGTACTAGATTAGGCTAAGAGTTCAGGCAAGGGTACTCGTTCAGATTACTGACTTAGGGTACTATTCAAGACTAGTTGTCTAGGCTACTGCTCTATGCCACTAGCCTAGCTGACTAGTCCAGCTTACTAGTCTAGGCTTCTACTCTAGCCTTCTCTTGTCTACTCTAATGTAGTCTACTTGCATCTACCCTAGTCTTCCTATCATAAACTACCCTACCCTAACCTATTCTAATCGATTCCATTTGATTCGATTCAAAGCATTTCGATGCGACCGGACACCATCACTCTTGAGTCGGCTCGATTCCGCAACATCAGCTCGATTCAGCTCGATTTGGCTCGAATCGCTTCAATTCAGCTCGTTTCCACTCGGTTCAGCCTTATTCGGCCCTATTTGGCTCGATTCGACTCTTTTCTACTCTATTTGTCTCTGTTCGACTCCATTTGACTCCACTCTTCTCCATTCTATGCTATTCTACTCTATTCTGTTCTACTCTACCCTACGATACTCTAATCTATTCGATTGGATGCGATTCTTAGCAATTCGGTGTGATTCATCTCGTTTTGTTTCCATTTGACTCGATTCGGCCAGAATTGGCTCTATTCAGCTATATCCTGCACTCTTTGACTCTATTTGACTCAATTCTACTCTGCTCTACTCTTGTCTGCTTTACTCTCTCTACTCTACCCTACTGTACTATATTCTATTCTGTACTATTCTGTTCTAGTCTACCCACCCGCCCCTCCCCTACCCTTCCCTAATCTATTTGATTAGATTCGATGTGACGTATTTCCACGCGATTTGACGCGATTAGGCTTGAATCAGCTCGATTCAGTTCGAATCGGCTCTATTCGGCTCGACTTGGCTCCATTTCACTCCATTCGGCTCGATTAGGCTCGAATTCCATCGATTCTGCTGGATTCTGCTCGATTAGGCCTTATTTGGGCCTATTCGGCCCTATTCTGCTCTATTAGACTCTTTTGTACTCTATTCATATCTATCCGTCTCTATTGGACTCCGTTCAACTCCATTCCTCACTATTTTCCTCTCTTCTATTCTACCCTTCCCTACCCTAATCTCTTCTAATCGATTCGATTTGATTTGACGCGATTCGAAGCAACCGGACGTGATTCGTCTCGTTTTGTCTCCACTCGGCTCAATTCGGCTATGTTCTCTCTCTTTGACTCTATTCTATTCTGTTGTATTCTTTCTGTTCTGTTCTATTCTCTCCTATTCTGTTGTACTCTGTTCTATTCTACCCTACCCGACCCAACGGCACCCCACCCGAACCTTCCCTACTTTAATCTATTGGATGCAATTCGATTCCGTGCAACGCGATTTGATAGGACTTGACTGGATTCGGCAAATCTGAAGGGATTTGATGAGATTCCATGCGACTCGACGTGATTCAGTAGGATTCGCTGAGGTTTGACGCAATTCGAAGTTATTCGACGTGATTCGATGGGATTCGACACGATATGAAGCAATTTGACCTTGTTTGATTCAAAACGATGTGACTCGACTCGATTCGACCTGATTCGATTCAACGCTGTTCGGTGACAGTCAGTGCGATTCTGCTTGATTCCGCTCGATTAGGTGTGATTCGGCAGTATACAGCTCTTCTCGGCTGTATTCAGCTCCATTCGTCTCTATTCAGCTTATTCGGCTCTATTCGACTGTATTCGACTCTACTCTTTTCCACTCGATTCTACTCGATTCTATTCCTTCTATTCTGTTCTAATCTCTTCTATTCCACTCTACTCTGTTCTATTCTCCCCTCCCCTCCCCTCCCCTCCCCTTCTCTAATCTATACGTCTCGATTGGATTTGACGCGTTGAACGCGATTCGAGGCGATGAAGCTTGAATCGGCTCGATTCGGCTCGATTTGGCTCTATTCGGCTCAGTTAGGCTCCATTCAGCTTGTTTTGGCTTGAATCGCTTCGAATCTGCTCGATTTGGCCTTCTTCGGCCCTATTCTGCTCTATTCGACTCTTTTCTACTCTATTCGTTTCTACTTGACTCCATTCTACTCCATTCTATTCATTCCACACTATTCTACTCTATTCTGCTCTACCCTACCCAACACCACTCTAATTTACTCTACTTGCTTCTACACGATTCCTCTCATTTTGTCTGCATTTGGCTCTATTCAGCTCTATTCTACTCTTCTCTACTCTATTGTATTGTTTCTACTCTGTTCTGTACTATTCTACTCTATTCTACCCTACCCTATGCTACCCAACTCTAAGGTATTGTAATCCACTTGATTGGATTTGATTCAACCCATTTCGACGCGATTCGGCTCGATTTGGCTCTGTTCAAATCTATTCTACTCTACTCTATTCCCCTCTGCTCTACTCTAGCCTACTCTTTTCTGTATTCGTTCTGTGTTGTTCTGTTCTATTTTGTTGTGTTCTGTTCTGTTTTATTCTATTCTACTCTATTCTACCCTACTCTAGCCTACCCGAACCTCCCCTACTCTAGTCTATTCAATTGAATTCGAGAAATTTTGACGCGACTAGGGGCCGAATCGGTGTGATTCATGTCCATTCGGCTCCATTTGTCTCGAATAGTGTCGATTCAGCTCGATTAGCCTCGATTTGGCTCCATTAGGCTCGATTCACTGGATTCGGCTCGATTTCGCTCAATTCAGCTCGATTTGGCCCTCTTTGGCCCTCTTCGGCTCTCTTCAGCTCTTTTCTACTCTACTCGATTCCATTGCACACCATTCTACTCCATTCTACGCTCTTCTACTATACTCTACTGTAATTGATTCGATGGGATTCGACGCCATTCGACGCGATTTGTCTCGTTTCGTCTCCATTCAGCTTGATTCGACTCTGTTCTACTCTACTCTATTCTACTCTACACTATTCTGCTCTGCTCTACCCTTTTCTACTCTATTCTATTGTATCCTTTCCATTCTCTTCTACTGTGTTCAAGTCTACTCTATTCCATCCTACCCTAATCTAATCTATTCTACTGGATTCGATTCCACGCATCTCGATGCGATTCGGCTCAAATCGGCTCCTTTCCACTCCATTCATCCCCAATCGGCTCAAATCGGTTCGATTCAGCTCTAATCGGCTCCATTCGGCTCTAGTCAGCTCGAATAGGCTCTATTCAGCTCTATCCGGCTCTATTAGGCTCTACTCAACTCTATTATCTCTTTTCGACTCCACTCGACTCCATGCTACACCATTCTACTCCATCCTAAACTTTTCTCTACTGTATTGTATTGTACTCTACCCTACTCTAGTCTATTCTATTTGATTGGATTGGAATTGATCAGATTCAATGCAATTCGACGGGATTCGACGCGATACGGCACGATTCCACGGGATTCGGCGTGATTCGTCTTGGTTTCTATCCATTTAGCTCTTTTGGGCTCTATTTGGCTCTATTCGGCAATGTTCGACTCTGCTCTACTCTACTCTTCTATACTCTGCTCGTCTCGACCCTATTCTTTCAGTTCTGTTCTGTTCTGTTCTACTGCACTCTATTCTACCCTACCCTACCCTAACTTAGCCTACTGTAATCTGTTCTATGCTATTCGACACACCTGAATGGGATTCGACCTGATTCGGGTCATATCGGCTCGATTCATCTCCTTTCTGCTCCATTAAACTCGATTCGGTTCTATTCGGCTCTTTCCCACTCTATTCGGCTCTTTTTGGCAGTATTCGACTCTATTTGACTCTAGTCTACTCGATTCTTTCTGTTCTGTTCTATTCTACTCTATTCTATTCTTCTCTACCCTACCCTAACCTTACCTTCCCCACACTAATCTATTTGATTCGATTCGACACGTTTCAAACGACTCGACATGATTCATCTCGATTCACCTTGAATTTGGTCAATTCGGCTGTATTCAGCTCTGTTTGGCTCTTTTCGGCTCTCTTCAACTCAATTTGACTCTATTCTACTGGACCCGACTCTACTTAATTCTATTCTCTTCTTTCTATTGTGTTCTGTTGTGTTGTAGTCTAGCCTCTCCTGCCGTACCCTCCTCTACTCTAATCTATTCGATTCAACGCATTTTGACGCGATTCCATGTGATTAGGCTTGAATCGGCTCGATTTAGCTCTATTTGGCTTGAATTGGGTCAATTCGTCTCGATTCTGCTCAATTCAGCATAATTAGGCTCGAGTGAACCTTATTCAGCCCTGTTCAGCTCTACTCAACCCTTTCTACTTTATTTGTCTCTATTTGGCTCCATTCAACTCCCTTCCACACCATTCTACTCTTTTCTACTCTATTCTATTCTGTTCTACCCTACCCTACTCTAATCTATTCTAATCGATTCGATTCATCACGATTTGTCTCCTTTCCTCTCCATTCGAATCGATTCGGCTTGAATTGGATCTATTCATCTATATTCTGCACTACCCGACTCTGACTATTCCACTCTACTCAACTCTACTCCATTCTACTCTTGGTATTCTCTTCTGTTCTACTCTATTCTATTCTTCTGTGCCCTTCCCTACTGAATCCCAGTCTAACCTACACTACTCTAATCTATTCAATTTAATTCGATTCCATTCAGTTTGACACCATTCGACCCGATTTGAGACAATTCGACGGGATTCGGTGAGATTCCGCGAGATTTGATGCGTTTTGGTGGGATTTGATGGAATTCGACGAGATCCGATGCAATAGGATGCAATTAAGTGTGTTTTGGCTCGATTTTGCTGGGTTCAGTTTGTCTCTATTTGGCTCATTTCAGCTCCACTAGGCTCCATTCATCCCGAATCTGGTCGACTCGACTCGATTCGGCTCATTTTGGCCATATGTGGTCCTATTCAGCGTTATTCGGCTCTATTCAACTCTTTTCTACTCTCTGCATCTCTGTTCGAATCCATTTGACTCCATTCCACACCATTCTATTCCATTCTACACTACTGTATTCTACAAAACCCTCCCCCACCCTAGCCTATCCTAATCTAGTCTGCTCTTTTCTAGGCTCCTTTTCTATTTTCTCTGTTCCATCCTATGCTACTCTACCATACCCTGCACTAAGCTAACCTACCCTGACCTATGCTGTTCTATTCTATTTCCTTCTATTTTCTCTGTTCCACCGTATGCTTCCCTACCCTATGCTACCCCACCGTACCATACTCTACTACTTAGGGTTACTCAATAAGGGTCCTAATTAAGGGGAGTAGTTCGGGCAAGGGTACTCCTTAAGGCAAGTGTACTAGTTCAGGCTACTAGTTAAGGCCAGGGTACTAGTTATGCAAGGGCACTAGTTAAGGCCAGGCTACTAGTTAAGGCATGGGTACTTGTTGAGGGTACTGGTTAAGGCAAGGGTACCAGTTCAGGCTACTTGTTAAGGACATACTACTAGTGAAGGCAAGGGTACTAGTGAAGACTACTGGTTAAGGCAAGGGTACTTGTTAGGACTACTAGTTAAGGCAAGGGTACTAGATTAGGCTAAGAGTTCAGGCAAGGGTACTCGTTCAGATTACTGACTTAGGGTACTATTCAAGACTAGTTGTCTAGGCTACTGCTCTATGCCACTAGCCTAGCTGACTAGTCCAGCTTACTAGTCTAGGCTTCTACTCTAGCCTTCTCTTGTCTACTCTAATGTAGTCTACTTGCATCTACCCTAGTCTTCCTATCATAAACTACCCTACCCTAACCTATTCTAATCGATTCCATTTGATTCGATTCAAAGCATTTCGATGCGACCGGACACCATCACGCTTGAGTCGGCTCGATTCCGCAACATCAGCTCGATTCAGCTCGATTTGGCTCGAATCGCTTCAATTCAGCTCGTTTCCACTCGGTTCAGCCTTATTCGGCCCTATTTGGCTCGATTCGACTCTTTTCTACTCTATTTGTCTCTGTTCGACTCCATTTGACTCCACTCTTCTCCATTCTATGCTATTCTACTCTATTCTGTTCTACTCTACCCTACGATACTCTAATCTATTCGATTGGATGCGATTCTTAGCAATTCGGTGTGATTCATCTCGTTTTGTTTCCATTTGACTCGATTCGGCCAGAATTGGCTCTATTCAGCTATATCCTGCACTCTTTGACTCTATTTGACTCAATTCTACTCTGCTCTACTCTTGTCTGCTTTACTCTCTCTACTCTACCCTACTGTACTATATTCTATTCTGTACTATTCTGTTCTAGTCTACCCACCCGCCCCTCCCCTACCCTTCCCTAATCTATTTGATTAGATTCGATGTGACGTATTTCCACGCGATTTGACGCGATTAGGCTTGAATCAGCTCGATTCAGTTCGAATCGGCTCTATTCGGCTCGACTTGGCTCCATTTCACTCCATTCGGCTCGATTAGGCTCGAATTCCATCGATTCTGCTGGATTCTGCTCGATTAGGCCTTATTTGGGCCTATTCGGCCCTATTCTGCTCTATTAGACTCTTTTGTACTCTATTCATATCTATCCGTCTCTATTGGACTCCGTTCAACTCCATTCCTCACTATTTTCCTCTCTTCTATTCTACCCTTCCCTACCCTAATCTCTTCTAATCGATTCGATTTGATTTGACGCGATTCGAAGCAACCGGACGTGATTCGTCTCGTTTTGTCTCCACTCGGCTCAATTCGGCTATGTTCTCTCTCTTTGACTCTATTCTATTCTGTTGTATTCTTTCTGTTCTGTTCTATTCTCTCCTATTCTGTTGTACTCTGTTCTATTCTACCCTACCCGACCCAACGGCACCCCACCCGAACCTTCCCTACTTTAATCTATTGGATGCAATTCGATTCCGTGCAACGCGATTTGATAGGACTTGACTGGATTCGGCAAATCTGAAGGGATTTGATGAGATTCCATGCGACTCGACGTGATTCAGTAGGATTCTCTGAGGTTTGACGCAATTCGAAGTTATTCGACGTGATTCGATGGGATTCGACACGATATGAAGCAATTTGACCTTGTTTGATTCAAAACGATGTGACTCGACTCGATTCGACCTGATTCGATTCAACGCTGTTCGGTGACAGTCAGTGCGATTCTGCTTGATTCCGCTCGATTAGGTGTGATTCGGCAGTATACAGCTCTTTTCGGCTGTATTCAGCTCCATTCGTCTCTATTCAGCTTATTCGGCTCTATTCGACTGTATTCGACTCTACTCTTTTCCACTCGATTCTACTCGATTCTATTCCTTCTATTCTGTTCTAATCTCTTCTATTCCACTCTACTCTGTTCTATTCTCCCCTCCCCTCCCCTCCCCTCCCCTTCTCTAATCTATACGTCTCGATTGGATTTGACGCGTTGAACGCGATTCGAGGCGATGAAGCTTGAATCGGCTCGATTCGGCTCGATTTGGCTCTATTCGGCTCAGTTAGGCTCCATTCAGCTTGTTTTGGCTTGAATCGCTTCGAATCTGCTCGATTTGGCCTTCTTCGGCCCTATTCTGCTCTATTCGACTCTTTTCTACTCTATTCGTTTCTACTTGACTCCATTCTACTCCATTCTATTCATTCCACACTATTCTACTCTATTCTGCTCTACCCTACCCAACACCACTCTAATTTACTCTACTTGCTTCTACACGATTCCTCTCATTTTGTCTGCATTTGGCTCTATTCAGCTCTATTCTACTCTTCTCTACTCTATTGTATTGTTTCTACTCTGTTCTGTACTATTCTACTCTATTCTACCCTACCCTATGCTACCCAACTCTAAGGTATTGTAATCCACTTGATTGGATTTGATTCAACCCATTTCGACGCGATTCGGCTCGATTTGGCTCTGTTCAAATCTATTCTACTCTACTCTATTCCCCTCTGCTCTACTCTAGCCTACTCTTTTCTGTATTCGTTCTGTGTTGTTCTGTTCTATTTTGTTGTGTTCTGTTCTGTTTTATTCTATTCTACTCTATTCTACCCTACTCTAGCCTACCCGAACCTCCCCTACTCTAGTCTATTCAATTGAATTCGAGAAATTTTGACGCGACTAGGGGCCGAATCGGTGTGATTCATGTCCATTCGGCTCCATTTGTCTCGAATAGTGTCGATTCAGCTCGATTAGCCTCGATTTGGCTCCATTAGGCTCGATTCACTGGATTCGGCTCGATTTCGCTCAATTCAGCTCGATTTGGCCCTCTTTGGCCCTCTTCGGCTCTCTTCAGCTCTTTTCTACTCTACTCGATTCCATTGCACACCATTCTACTCCATTCTACGCTCTTCTACTATACCCTACTGTAATTGATTCGATGGGATTCGACGCCATTCGACGCGATTTGTCTCGTTTCGTCTCCATTCAGCTTGATTCGACTCTGTTCTACTCTACTCTATTCTACTCTACACTATTCTGCTCTGCTCTACCCTTTTCTACTCTATTCTATTGTATCCTTTCCATTCTCTTCTACTGTGTTCAAGTCTACTCTATTCCATCCTACCCTAATCTAATCTATTCTACTGGATTCGATTCCACGCATCTCGATGCGATTCGGCTCAAATCGGCTCCTTTCCACTCCATTCATCCCCAATCGGCTCAAATCGGTTCGATTCAGCTCTAATCGGCTCCATTCGGCTCTAGTCAGCTCGAATAGGCTCTATTCAGCTCTATCCGGCTCTATTAGGCTCTACTCAACTCTATTATCTCTTTTCGACTCCACTCGACTCCATGCTACACCATTCTACTCCATCCTAAACTTTTCTCTACTGTATTGTATTGTACTCTACCCTACTCTAGTCTATTCTATTTGATTGGATTGGAATTGATCAGATTCAATGCAATTCGACGGGATTCGACGCGATACGGCACGATTCCACGGGATTCGGCGTGATTCGTCTTGGTTTCTATCCATTTAGCTCTTTTGGGCTCTATTTGGCTCTATTCGGCAATGTTCGACTCTGCTCTACTCTACTCTTCTATACTCTGCTCGTCTCGACCCTATTCTTTCAGTTCTGTTCTGTTCTGTTCTACTGCACTCTATTCTACCCTACCCTACCCTAACTTAGCCTACTGTAATCTGTTCTATGCTATTCGACACACCTGAATGGGATTCGACCTGATTCGGGTCATATCGGCTCGATTCATCTCCTTTCTGCTCCATTAAACTCGATTCGGTTCTATTCGGCTCTTTCCCACTCTATTCGGCTCTTTTTGGCAGTATTCGACTCTATTTGACTCTAGTCTACTCGATTCTTTCTGTTCTGTTCTATTCTACTCTATTCTATTCTTCTCTACCCTACCCTAACCTTACCTTCCCCACACTAATCTATTTGATTCGATTCGACACGTTTCAAACGACTCGACATGATTCATCTCGATTCACCTTGAATTTGGTCAATTCGGCTGTATTCAGCTCTGTTTGGCTCTTTTCGGCTCTCTTCAACTCAATTTGACTCTATTCTACTGGACCCGACTCTACTTAATTCTATTCTCTTCTTTCTATTGTGTTCTGTTGTGTTGTAGTCTAGCCTCTCCTGCCGTACCCTCCTCTACTCTAATCTATTCGATTCAACGCATTTTGACGCGATTCCATGTGATTAGGCTTGAATCGGCTCGATTTAGCTCTATTTGGCTTGAATTGGGTCAATTCGTCTCGATTCTGCTCAATTCAGCATAATTAGGCTCGAGTGAACCTTATTCAGCCCTGTTCAGCTCTACTCAACCCTTTCTACTTTATTTGTCTCTATTTGGCTCCATTCAACTCCCTTCCACACCATTCTACTCTTTTCTACTCTATTCTATTCTGTTCTACCCTACCCTACTCTAATCTATTCTAATCGATTCGATTCATCACGATTTGTCTCCTTTCCTCTCCATTCGAATCGATTCGGCTTGAATTGGATCTATTCATCTATATTCTGCACTACCCGACTCTGACTATTCCACTCTACTCAACTCTACTCCATTCTACTCTTGGTATTCTCTTCTGTTCTACTCTATTCTATTCTTCTGTGCCCTTCCCTACTGAATCCCAGTCTAACCTACACTACTCTAATCTATTCAATTTAATTCGATTCCATTCAGTTTGACACCATTCGACCCGATTTGAGACAATTCGACGGGATTCGGTGAGATTCCGCGAGATTTGATGCGTTTTGGTGGGATTTGATGGAATTCGACGAGATCCGATGCAATAGGATGCAATTAAGTGTGTTTTGGCTCGATTTTGCTGGGTTCAGTTTGTCTCTATTTGGCTCATTTCAGCTCCACTAGGCTCCATTCATCCCGAATCTGGTCGACTCGACTCGATTCGGCTCATTTTGGCCATATGTGGTCCTATTCAGCGTTATTCGGCTCTATTCAACTCTTTTCTACTCTCTGCATCTCTGTTCGAATCCATTTGACTCCATTCCACACCATTCTATTCCATTCTACACTACTGTATTCTACAAAACCCTCCCCCACCCTAGCCTATCCTAATCTAGTCTGCTCTTTTCTAGGCTCCTTTTCTATTTTCTCTGTTCCATCCTATGCTACTCTACCATACCCTGCACTAAGCTAACCTACCCTGACCTATGCTGTTCTATTCTATTTCCTTCTATTTTCTCTGTTCCACCGTATGCTTCCCTACCCTATGCTACCCCACCGTACCATACTCTACTACTTAGGGTTACTCAATAAGGGTCCTAATTAAGGGGAGTAGTTCGGGCAAGGGTACTCCTTAAGGCAAGTGTACTAGTTCAGGCTACTAGTTAAGGCCAGGGTACTAGTTATGCAAGGGCACTAGTTAAGGCCAGGCTACTAGTTAAGGCATGGGTACTTGTTGAGGGTACTGGTTAAGGCAAGGGTACCAGTTCAGGCTACTTGTTAAGGACATACTACTAGTGAAGGCAAGGGTACTAGTGAAGACTACTGGTTAAGGCAAGGGTACTTGTTAGGACTACTAGTTAAGGCAAGGGTACTAGATTAGGCTAAGAGTTCAGGCAAGGGTACTCGTTCAGATTACTGACTTAGGGTACTATTCAAGACTAGTTGTCTAGGCTACTGCTCTATGCCACTAGCCTAGCTGACTAGTCCAGCTTACTAGTCTAGGCTTCTACTCTAGCCTTCTCTTGTCTACTCTAATGTAGTCTACTTGCATCTACCCTAGTCTTCCTATCATAAACTACCCTACCCTAACCTATTCTAATCGATTCCATTTGATTCGATTCAAAGCATTTCGATGCGACCGGACACCATCACGCTTGAGTCGGCTCGATTCCGCAACATCAGCTCGATTCAGCTCGATTTGGCTCGAATCGCTTCAATTCAGCTCGTTTCCACTCGGTTCAGCCTTATTCGGCCCTATTTGGCTCGATTCGACTCTTTTCTACTCTATTTGTCTCTGTTCGACTCCATTTGACTCCACTCTTCTCCATTCTATGCTATTCTACTCTATTCTGTTCTGCTCTACCCTACGATACTCTAATCTATTCGATTGGATGCGATTCTTAGCAATTCGGTGTGATTCATCTCGTTTTGTTTCCATTTGACTCGATTCGGCCAGAATTGGCTCTATTCAGCTATATCCTGCACTCTTTGACTCTATTTGACTCAATTCTACTCTGCTCTACTCTTGTCTGCTTTACTCTCTCTACTCTACCCTACTGTACTATATTCTATTCTGTACTATTCTGTTCTAGTCTACCCACCCGCCCCTCCCCTACCCTTCCCTAATCTATTTGATTAGATTCGATGTGACGTATTTCCACGCGATTTGACGCGATTAGGCTTGAATCAGCTCGATTCAGTTCGAATCGGCTCTATTCGGCTCGACTTGGCTCCATTTCACTCCATTCGGCTCGATTAGGCTCGAATTCCATCGATTCTGCTGGATTCTGCTCGATTAGGCCTTATTTGGGCCTATTCGGCCCTATTCTGCTCTATTAGACTCTTTTGTACTCTATTCATATCTATCCGTCTCTATTGGACTCCGTTCAACTCCATTCCTCACTATTTTCCTCTCTTCTATTCTACCCTTCCCTACCCTAATCTCTTCTAATCGATTCGATTTGATTTGACGCGATTCGAAGCAACCGGACGTGATTCGTCTCGTTTTGTCTCCACTCGGCTCAATTCGGCTATGTTCTCTCTCTTTGACTCTATTCTATTCTGTTGTATTCTTTCTGTTCTGTTCTATTCTCTCCTATTCTGTTGTACTCTGTTCTATTCTACCCTACCCGACCCAACGGCACCCCACCCGAACCTTCCCTACTTTAATCTATTGGATGCAATTCGATTCCGTGCAACGCGATTTGATAGGACTTGACTGGATTCGGCAAATCTGAAGGGATTTGATGAGATTCCATGCGACTCGACGTGATTCAGTAGGATTCTCTGAGGTTTGACGCAATTCGAAGTTATTCGACGTGATTCGATGGGATTCGACACGATATGAAGCAATTTGACCTTGTTTGATTCAAAATGATGTGACTCGACTCGATTCGACCTGATTCGATTCAACGCTGTTCGGTGACAGTCAGTGCGATTCTGCTTGATTCCGCTCGATTAGGTGTGATTCGGCAGTATACAGCTCTTCTCGGCTGTATTCAGCTCCATTCGTCTCTATTCAGCTTATTCGGCTCTATTCGACTGTATTCGACTCTACTCTTTTCCACTCGATTCTACTCGATTCTATTCCTTCTATTCTGTTCTAATCTCTTCTATTCCACTCTACTCTGTTCTATTCTCCCCTCCCCTCCCCTCCCCTCCCCTTCTCTAATCTATACGTCTCGATTGGATTTGACGCGTTGAACGCGATTCGAGGCGATGAAGCTTGAATCGGCTCGATTCGGCTCGATTTGGCTCTATTCGGCTCAGTTAGGCTCCATTCAGCTTGTTTTGGCTTGAATCGCTTCGAATCTGCTCGATTTGGCCTTCTTCGGCCCTATTCTGCTCTATTCGACTCTTTTCTACTCTATTCGTTTCTACTTGACTCCATTCTACTCCATTCTATTCATTCCACACTATTCTACTCTATTCTGCTCTACCCTACCCAACACCACTCTAATTTACTCTACTTGCTTCTACACGATTCCTCTCATTTTGTCTGCATTTGGCTCTATTCAGCTCTATTCTACTCTTCTCTACTCTATTGTATTGTTTCTACTCTGTTCTGTACTATTCTACTCTATTCTACCCTACCCTATGCTACCCAACTCTAAGGTATTGTAATCCACTTGATTGGATTTGATTCAACCCATTTCGACGCGATTCGGCTCGATTTGGCTCTGTTCAAATCTATTCTACTCTACTCTATTCCCCTCTGCTCTACTCTAGCCTACTCTTTTCTGTATTCGTTCTGTGTTGTTCTGTTCTATTTTGTTGTGTTCTGTTCTGTTTTATTCTATTCTACTCTATTCTACCCTACTCTAGCCTACCCGAACCTCCCCTACTCTAGTCTATTCAATTGAATTCGAGAAATTTTGACGCGACTAGGGGCCGAATCGGTGTGATTCATGTCCATTCGGCTCCATTTGTCTCGAATAGTGTCGATTCAGCTCGATTAGCCTCGATTTGGCTCCATTAGGCTCGATTCACTGGATTCGGCTCGATTTCGCTCAATTCAGCTCGATTTGGCCCTCTTTGGCCCTCTTCGGCTCTCTTCAGCTCTTTTCTACTCTACTCGATTCCATTGCACACCATTCTACTCCATTCTACGCTCTTCTACTATACCCTACTGTAATTGATTCGATGGGATTCGACGCCATTCGACGCGATTTGTCTCGTTTCGTCTCCATTCAGCTTGATTCGACTCTGTTCTACTCTACTCTATTCTACTCTACACTATTCTGCTCTGCTCTACCCTTTTCTACTCTATTCTATTGTATCCTTTCCATTCTCTTCTACTGTGTTCAAGTCTACTCTATTCCATCCTACCCTAATCTAATCTATTCTACTGGATTCGATTCCACGCATCTCGATGCGATTCGGCTCAAATCGGCTCCTTTCCACTCCATTCATCCCCAATCGGCTCAAATCGGTTCGATTCAGCTCTAATCGGCTCCATTCGGCTCTAGTCAGCTCGAATAGGCTCTATTCAGCTCTATCCGGCTCTATTAGGCTCTACTCAACTCTATTATCTCTTTTCGACTCCACTCGACTCCATGCTACACCATTCTACTCCATCCTAAACTTTTCTCTACTGTATTGTATTGTACTCTACCCTACTCTAGTCTATTCTATTTGATTGGATTGGAATTGATCAGATTCAATGCAATTCGACGGGATTCGACGCGATACGGCACGATTCCACGGGATTCGGCGTGATTCGTCTTGGTTTCTATCCATTTAGCTCTTTTGGGCTCTATTTGGCTCTATTCGGCAATGTTCGACTCTGCTCTACTCTACTCTTCTATACTCTGCTCGTCTCGACCCTATTCTTTCAGTTCTGTTCTGTTCTGTTCTACTGCACTCTATTCTACCCTACCCTACCCTAACTTAGCCTACTGTAATCTGTTCTATGCTATTCGACACACCTGAATGGGATTCGACCTGATTCGGGTCATATCGGCTCGATTCATCTCCTTTCTGCTCCATTAAACTCGATTCGGTTCTATTCGGCTCTTTCCCACTCTATTCGGCTCTTTTTGGCAGTATTCGACTCTATTTGACTCTAGTCTACTCGATTCTTTCTGTTCTGTTCTATTCTACTCTATTCTATTCTTCTCTACCCTACCCTAACCTTACCTTCCCCACACTAATCTATTTGATTCGATTCGACACGTTTCAAACGACTCGACATGATTCATCTCGATTCACCTTGAATTTGGTCAATTCGGCTGTATTCAGCTCTGTTTGGCTCTTTTCGGCTCTCTTCAACTCAATTTGACTCTATTCTACTGGACCCGACTCTACTTAATTCTATTCTCTTCTTTCTATTGTGTTCTGTTGTGTTGTAGTCTAGCCTCTCCTGCCGTACCCTCCTCTACTCTAATCTATTCGATTCAACGCATTTTGACGCGATTCCATGTGATTAGGCTTGAATCGGCTCGATTTAGCTCTATTTGGCTTGAATTGGGTCAATTCGTCTCGATTCTGCTCAATTCAGCATAATTAGGCTCGAGTGAACCTTATTCAGCCCTGTTCAGCTCTACTCAACCCTTTCTACTTTATTTGTCTCTATTTGGCTCCATTCAACTCCCTTCCACACCATTCTACTCTTTTCTACTCTATTCTATTCTGTTCTACCCTACCCTACTCTAATCTATTCTAATCGATTCGATTCATCACGATTTGTCTCCTTTCCTCTCCATTCGAATCGATTCGGCTTGAATTGGATCTATTCATCTATATTCTGCACTACCCGACTCTGACTATTCCACTCTACTCAACTCTACTCCATTCTACTCTTGGTATTCTCTTCTGTTCTACTCTATTCTATTCTTCTGTGCCCTTCCCTACTGAATCCCAGTCTAACCTACACTACTCTAATCTATTCAATTTAATTCGATTCCATTCAGTTTGACACCATTCGACCCGATTTGAGACAATTCGACGGGATTCGGTGAGATTCCGCGAGATTTGATGCGTTTTGGTGGGATTTGATGGAATTCGACGAGATCCGATGCAATAGGATGCAATTAAGTGTGTTTTGGCTCGATTTTGCTGGGTTCAGTTTGTCTCTATTTGGCTCATTTCAGCTCCACTAGGCTCCATTCATCCCGAATCTGGTCGACTCGACTCGATTCGGCTCATTTTGGCCATATGTGGTCCTATTCAGCGTTATTCGGCTCTATTCAACTCTTTTCTACTCTCTGCATCTCTGTTCGAATCCATTTGACTCCATTCCACACCATTCTATTCCATTCTACACTACTGTATTCTACAAAACCCTCCCCCACCCTAGCCTATCCTAATCTAGTCTGCTCTTTTCTAGGCTCCTTTTCTATTTTCTCTGTTCCATCCTATGCTACTCTACCATACCCTGCACTAAGCTAACCTACCCTGACCTATGCTGTTCTATTCTATTTCCTTCTATTTTCTCTGTTCCACCGTATGCTTCCCTACCCTATGCTACCCCACCGTACCATACTCTACTACTTAGGGTTACTCAATAAGGGTCCTAATTAAGGGGAGTAGTTCGGGCAAGGGTACTCCTTAAGGCAAGTGTACTAGTTCAGGCTACTAGTTAAGGCCAGGGTACTAGTTATGCAAGGGCACTAGTTAAGGCCAGGCTACTAGTTAAGGCATGGGTACTTGTTGAGGGTACTGGTTAAGGCAAGGGTACCAGTTCAGGCTACTTGTTAAGGACATACTACTAGTGAAGGCAAGGGTACTAGTGAAGACTACTGGTTAAGGCAAGGGTACTTGTTAGGACTACTAGTTAAGGCAAGGGTACTAGATTAGGCTAAGAGTTCAGGCAAGGGTACTCGTTCAGATTACTGACTTAGGGTACTATTCAAGACTAGTTGTCTAGGCTACTGCTCTATGCCACTAGCCTAGCTGACTAGTCCAGCTTACTAGTCTAGGCTTCTACTCTAGCCTTCTCTTGTCTACTCTAATGTAGTCTACTTGCATCTACCCTAGTCTTCCTATCATAAACTACCCTACCCTAACCTATTCTAATCGATTCCATTTGATTCGATTCAAAGCATTTTGATGCGACCGGACACCATCACGCTTGAGTCGGCTCGATTCCGCAACATCAGCTCGATTCAGCTCGATTTGGCTCGAATCGCTTCAATTCAGCTCGTTTCCACTCGGTTCAGCCTTATTCGGCCCTATTTGGCTCGATTCGACTCTTTTCTACTCTATTTGTCTCTGTTCGACTCCATTTGACTCCACTCTTCTCCATTCTATGCTATTCTACTCTATTCTGTTCTGCTCTACCCTACGATACTCTAATCTATTCGATTGGATGCGATTCTTAGCAATTCGGTGTGATTCATCTCGTTTTGTTTCCATTTGACTCGATTCGGCCAGAATTGGCTCTATTCAGCTATATCCTGCACTCTTTGACTCTATTTGACTCAATTCTACTCTGCTCTACTCTTGTCTGCTTTACTCTCTCTACTCTACCCTACTGTACTATATTCTATTCTGTACTATTCTGTTCTAGTCTACCCACCCGCCCCTCCCCTACCCTTCCCTAATCTATTTGATTAGATTCGATGTGACGTATTTCCACGCGATTTGACGCGATTAGGCTTGAATCAGCTCGATTCAGTTCGAATCGGCTCTATTCGGCTCGACTTGGCTCCATTTCACTCCATTCGGCTCGATTAGGCTCGAATTCCATCGATTCTGCTGGATTCTGCTCGATTAGGCCTTATTTGGGCCTATTCGGCCCTATTCTGCTCTATTAGACTCTTTTGTACTCTATTCATATCTATCCGTCTCTATTGGACTCCGTTCAACTCCATTCCTCACTATTTTCCTCTCTTCTATTCTACCCTTCCCTACCCTAATCTCTTCTAATCGATTCGATTTGATTTGACGCGATTCGAAGCAACCGGACGTGATTCGTCTCGTTTTGTCTCCACTCGGCTCAATTCGGCTATGTTCTCTCTCTTTGACTCTATTCTATTCTGTTGTATTCTTTCTGTTCTGTTCTATTCTCTCCTATTCTGTTGTACTCTGTTCTATTCTACCCTACCCGACCCAACGGCACCCCACCCGAACCTTCCCTACTTTAATCTATTGGATGCAATTCGATTCCGTGCAACGCGATTTGATAGGACTTGACTGGATTCGGCAAATCTGAAGGGATTTGATGAGATTCCATGCGACTCGACGTGATTCAGTAGGATTCTCTGAGGTTTGACGCAATTCGAAGTTATTCGACGTGATTCGATGGGATTCGACACGATATGAAGCAATTTGACCTTGTTTGATTCAAAATGATGTGACTCGACTCGATTCGACCTGATTCGATTCAACGCTGTTCGGTGACAGTCAGTGCGATTCTGCTTGATTCCGCTCGATTAGGTGTGATTCGGCAGTATACAGCTCTTCTCGGCTGTATTCAGCTCCATTCGTCTCTATTCAGCTTATTCGGCTCTATTCGACTGTATTCGACTCTACTCTTTTCCACTCGATTCTACTCGATTCTATTCCTTCTATTCTGTTCTAATCTCTTCTATTCCACTCTACTCTGTTCTATTCTCCCCTCCCCTCCCCTCCCCTCCCCTTCTCTAATCTATACGTCTCGATTGGATTTGACGCGTTGAACGCGATTCGAGGCGATGAAGCTTGAATCGGCTCGATTCGGCTCGATTTGGCTCTATTCGGCTCAGTTAGGCTCCATTCAGCTTGTTTTGGCTTGAATCGCTTCGAATCTGCTCGATTTGGCCTTCTTCGGCCCTATTCTGCTCTATTCGACTCTTTTCTACTCTATTCGTTTCTACTTGACTCCATTCTACTCCATTCTATTCATTCCACACTATTCTACTCTATTCTGCTCTACCCTACCCAACACCACTCTAATTTACTCTACTTGCTTCTACACGATTCCTCTCATTTTGTCTGCATTTGGCTCTATTCAGCTCTATTCTACTCTTCTCTACTCTATTGTATTGTTTCTACTCTGTTCTGTACTATTCTACTCTATTCTACCCTACCCTATGCTACCCAACTCTAAGGTATTGTAATCCACTTGATTGGATTTGATTCAACCCATTTCGACGCGATTCGGCTCGATTTGGCTCTGTTCAAATCTATTCTACTCTACTCTATTCCCCTCTGCTCTACTCTAGCCTACTCTTTTCTGTATTCGTTCTGTGTTGTTCTGTTCTATTTTGTTGTGTTCTGTTCTGTTTTATTCTATTCTACTCTATTCTACCCTACTCTAGCCTACCCGAACCTCCCCTACTCTAGTCTATTCAATTGAATTCGAGAAATTTTGACGCGACTAGGGGCCGAATCGGTGTGATTCATGTCCATTCGGCTCCATTTGTCTCGAATAGTGTCGATTCAGCTCGATTAGCCTCGATTTGGCTCCATTAGGCTCGATTCACTGGATTCGGCTCGATTTCGCTCAATTCAGCTCGATTTGGCCCTCTTTGGCCCTCTTCGGCTCTCTTCAGCTCTTTTCTACTCTACTCGATTCCATTGCACACCATTCTACTCCATTCTACGCTCTTCTACTATACCCTACTGTAATTGATTCGATGGGATTCGACGCCATTCGACGCGATTTGTCTCGTTTCGTCTCCATTCAGCTTGATTCGACTCTGTTCTACTCTACTCTATTCTACTCTACACTATTCTGCTCTGCTCTACCCTTTTCTACTCTATTCTATTGTATCCTTTCCATTCTCTTCTACTGTGTTCAAGTCTACTCTATTCCATCCTACCCTAATCTAATCTATTCTACTGGATTCGATTCCACGCATCTCGATGCGATTCGGCTCAAATCGGCTCCTTTCCACTCCATTCATCCCCAATCGGCTCAAATCGGTTCGATTCAGCTCTAATCGGCTCCATTCGGCTCTAGTCAGCTCGAATAGGCTCTATTCAGCTCTATCCGGCTCTATTAGGCTCTACTCAACTCTATTATCTCTTTTCGACTCCACTCGACTCCATGCTACACCATTCTACTCCATCCTAAACTTTTCTCTACTGTATTGTATTGTACTCTACCCTACTCTAGTCTATTCTATTTGATTGGATTGGAATTGATCAGATTCAATGCAATTCGACGGGATTCGACGCGATACGGCACGATTCCACGGGATTCGGCGTGATTCGTCTTGGTTTCTATCCATTTAGCTCTTTTGGTCTCTATTTGGCTCTATTCGGCAATGTTCGACTCTGCTCTACTCTACTCTTCTATACTCTGCTCGTCTCGACCCTATTCTTTCAGTTCTGTTCTGTTCTGTTCTACTGCACTCTATTCTACCCTACCCTACCCTAACTTAGCCTACTGTAATCTGTTCTATGCTATTCGACACACCTGAATGGGATTCGACCTGATTCGGGTCATATCGGCTCGATTCATCTCCTTTCTGCTCCATTAAACTCGATTCGGTTCTATTCGGCTCTTTCCCACTCTATTCGGCTCTTTTTGGCAGTATTCGACTCTATTTGACTCTAGTCTACTCGATTCTTTCTGTTCTGTTCTATTCTACTCTATTCTATTCTTCTCTACCCTACCCTAACCTTACCTTCCCCACACTAATCTATTTGATTCGATTCGACACGTTTCAAACGACTCGACATGATTCATCTCGATTCACCTTGAATTTGGTCAATTCGGCTGTATTCAGCTCTGTTTGGCTCTTTTCGGCTCTCTTCAACTCAATTTGACTCTATTCTACTGGACCCGACTCTACTTAATTCTATTCTCTTCTTTCTATTGTGTTCTGTTGTGTTGTAGTCTAGCCTCTCCTGCCGTACCCTCCTCTACTCTAATCTATTCGATTCAACGCATTTTGACGCGATTCCATGTGATTAGGCTTGAATCGGCTCGATTTAGCTCTATTTGGCTTGAATTGGGTCAATTCGTCTCGATTCTGCTCAATTCAGCATAATTAGGCTCGAGTGAACCTTATTCAGCCCTGTTCAGCTCTACTCAACCCTTTCTACTTTATTTGTCTCTATTTGGCTCCATTCAACTCCCTTCCACACCATTCTACTCTTTTCTACTCTATTCTATTCTGTTCTACCCTACCCTACTCTAATCTATTCTAATCGATTCGATTCATCACGATTTGTCTCCTTTCCTCTCCATTCGAATCGATTCGGCTTGAATTGGATCTATTCATCTATATTCTGCACTACCCGACTCTGACTATTCCACTCTACTCAACTCTACTCCATTCTACTCTTGGTATTCTCTTCTGTTCTACTCTATTCTATTCTTCTGTGCCCTTCCCTACTGAATCCCAGTCTAACCTACACTACTCTAATCTATTCAATTTAATTCGATTCCATTCAGTTTGACACCATTCGACCCGATTTGAGACAATTCGACGGGATTCGGTGAGATTCCGCGAGATTTGATGCGTTTTGGTGGGATTTGATGGAATTCGACGAGATCCGATGCAATAGGATGCAATTAAGTGTGTTTTGGCTCGATTTTGCTGGGTTCAGTTTGTCTCTATTTGGCTCATTTCAGCTCCACTAGGCTCCATTCATCCCGAATCTGATCGACTCGACTCGATTCGGCTCATTTTGGTCATATGTGGTCCTATTCAGCGTTATTCGGCTCTATTCAACTCTTTTCTACTCTCTGCATCTCTGTTCGAATCCATTTGACTCCATTCCACACCATTCTATTCCATTCTACACTACTGTATTCTACAAAACCCTCCCCCACCCTAGCCTATCCTAATCTAGTCTGCTCTTTTCTAGTCTCCTTTTCTATTTTCTCTGTTCCATCCTATGCTACTCTACCATACCCTGCACTAAGCTAACCTACCCTGACCTATGCTGTTCTATTCTATTTCCTTCTATTTTCTCTGTTCCACCGTATGCTTCCCTACCCTATGCTACCCCACCGTACCATACTCTACTACTTAGGGTTACTCAATAAGGGTCCTAATTAAGGGGAGTAGTTCGGGCAAGGGTACTCCTTAAGGCAAGTGTACTAGTTCAGGCTACTAGTTAAGGCCAGGGTACTAGTTATGCAAGGGCACTAGTTAAGGCCAGGCTACTAGTTAAGGCATGGGTACTTGTTGAGGGTACTGGTTAAGGCAAGGGTACCAGTTCAGGCTACTTGTTAAGGACATACTACTAGTGAAGGCAAGGGTACTAGTGAAGACTACTGGTTAAGGCAAGGGTACTTGTTAGGACTACTAGTTAAGGCAAGGGTACTAGATTAGGCTAAGAGTTCAGGCAAGGGTACTCGTTCAGATTACTGACTTAGGGTACTATTCAAGACTAGTTGTCTAGGCTACTGCTCTATGCCACTAGCCTAGCTGACTAGTCCAGCTTACTAGTCTAGGCTTCTACTCTAGCCTTCTCTTGTCTACTCTAATGTAGTCTACTTGCATCTACCCTAGTCTTCCTATCATAAACTACCCTACCCTAACCTATTCTAATCGATTCCATTTGATTCGATTCAAAGCATTTTGATGCGACCGGACACCATCACGCTTGAGTCGGCTCGATTCCGCAACATCAGCTCGATTCAGCTCGATTTGGCTCGAATCGCTTCAATTCAGCTCGTTTCCACTCGGTTCAGCCTTATTCGGCCCTATTTGGCTCGATTCGACTCTTTTCTACTCTATTTGTCTCTGTTCGACTCCATTTGACTCCACTCTTCTCCATTCTATGCTATTCTACTCTATTCTGTTCTGCTCTACCCTACGATACTCTAATCTATTCGATTGGATGCGATTCTTAGCAATTCGGTGTGATTCATCTCGTTTTGTTTCCATTTGACTCGATTCGGCCAGAATTGGCTCTATTCAGCTATATCCTGCACTCTTTGACTCTATTTGACTCAATTCTACTCTGCTCTACTCTTGTCTGCTTTACTCTCTCTACTCTACCCTACTGTACTATATTCTATTCTGTACTATTCTGTTCTAGTCTACCCACCCGCCCCTCCCCTACCCTTCCCTAATCTATTTGATTAGATTCGATGTGACGTATTTCCACGCGATTTGACGCGATTAGGCTTGAATCAGCTCGATTCAGTTCGAATCGGCTCTATTCGGCTCGACTTGGCTCCATTTCACTCCATTCGGCTCGATTAGGCTCGAATTCCATCGATTCTGCTGGATTCTGCTCGATTAGGCCTTATTTGGGCCTATTCGGCCCTATTCTGCTCTATTAGACTCTTTTGTACTCTATTCATATCTATCCGTCTCTATTGGACTCCGTTCAACTCCATTCCTCACTATTTTCCTCTCTTCTATTCTACCCTTCCCTACCCTAATCTCTTCTAATCGATTCGATTTGATTTGACGCGATTCGAAGCAACCGGACGTGATTCGTCTCGTTTTGTCTCCACTCGGCTCAATTCGGCTATGTTCTCTCTCTTTGACTCTATTCTATTCTGTTGTATTCTTTCTGTTCTGTTCTATTCTCTCCTATTCTGTTGTACTCTGTTCTATTCTACCCTACCCGACCCAACGGCACCCCACCCGAACCTTCCCTACTTTAATCTATTGGATGCAATTCGATTCCGTGCAACGCGATTTGATAGGACTTGACTGGATTCGGCAAATCTGAAGGGATTTGATGAGATTCCATGCGACTCGACGTGATTCAGTAGGATTCTCTGAGGTTTGACGCAATTCGAAGTTATTCGACGTGATTCGATGGGATTCGACACGATATGAAGCAATTTGACCTTGTTTGATTCAAAATGATGTGACTCGACTCGATTCGACCTGATTCGATTCAACGCTGTTCGGTGACAGTCAGTGCGATTCTGCTTGATTCCGCTCGATTAGGTGTGATTCGGCAGTATACAGCTCTTCTCGGCTGTATTCAGCTCCATTCGTCTCTATTCAGCTTATTCGGCTCTATTCGACTGTATTCGACTCTACTCTTTTCCACTCGATTCTACTCGATTCTATTCCTTCTATTCTGTTCTAATCTCTTCTATTCCACTCTACTCTGTTCTATTCTCCCCTCCCCTCCCCTCCCCTCCCCTTCTCTAATCTATACGTCTCGATTGGATTTGACGCGTTGAACGCGATTCGAGGCGATGAAGCTTGAATCGGCTCGATTCGGCTCGATTTGGCTCTATTCGGCTCAGTTAGGCTCCATTCAGCTTGTTTTGGCTTGAATCGCTTCGAATCTGCTCGATTTGGCCTTCTTCGGCCCTATTCTGCTCTATTCGACTCTTTTCTACTCTATTCGTTTCTACTTGACTCCATTCTACTCCATTCTATTCATTCCACACTATTCTACTCTATTCTGCTCTACCCTACCCAACACCACTCTAATTTACTCTACTTGCTTCTACACGATTCCTCTCATTTTGTCTGCATTTGGCTCTATTCAGCTCTATTCTACTCTTCTCTACTCTATTGTATTGTTTCTACTCTGTTCTGTACTATTCTACTCTATTCTACCCTACCCTATGCTACCCAACTCTAAGGTATTGTAATCCACTTGATTGGATTTGATTCAACCCATTTCGACGCGATTCGGCTCGATTTGGCTCTGTTCAAATCTATTCTACTCTACTCTATTCCCCTCTGCTCTACTCTAGCCTACTCTTTTCTGTATTCGTTCTGTGTTGTTCTGTTCTATTTTGTTGTGTTCTGTTCTGTTTTATTCTATTCTACTCTATTCTACCCTACTCTAGCCTACCCGAACCTCCCCTACTCTAGTCTATTCAATTGAATTCGAGAAATTTTGACGCGACTAGGGGCCGAATCGGTGTGATTCATGTCCATTCGGCTCCATTTGTCTCGAATAGTGTCGATTCAGCTCGATTAGCCTCGATTTGGCTCCATTAGGCTCGATTCACTGGATTCGGCTCGATTTCGCTCAATTCAGCTCGATTTGGCCCTCTTTGGCCCTCTTCGGCTCTCTTCAGCTCTTTTCTACTCTACTCGATTCCATTGCACACCATTCTACTCCATTCTACGCTCTTCTACTATACCCTACTGTAATTGATTCGATGGGATTCGACGCCATTCGACGCGATTTGTCTCGTTTCGTCTCCATTCAGCTTGATTCGACTCTGTTCTACTCTACTCTATTCTACTCTACACTATTCTGCTCTGCTCTACCCTTTTCTACTCTATTCTATTGTATCCTTTCCATTCTCTTCTACTGTGTTCAAGTCTACTCTATTCCATCCTACCCTAATCTAATCTATTCTACTGGATTCGATTCCACGCATCTCGATGCGATTCGGCTCAAATCGGCTCCTTTCCACTCCATTCATCCCCAATCGGCTCAAATCGGTTCGATTCAGCTCTAATCGGCTCCATTCGGCTCTAGTCAGCTCGAATAGGCTCTATTCAGCTCTATCCGGCTCTATTAGGCTCTACTCAACTCTATTATCTCTTTTCGACTCCACTCGACTCCATGCTACACCATTCTACTCCATCCTAAACTTTTCTCTACTGTATTGTATTGTACTCTACCCTACTCTAGTCTATTCTATTTGATTGGATTGGAATTGATCAGATTCAATGCAATTCGACGGGATTCGACGCGATACGGCACGATTCCACGGGATTCGGCGTGATTCGTCTTGGTTTCTATCCATTTAGCTCTTTTGGTCTCTATTTGGCTCTATTCGGCAATGTTCGACTCTGCTCTACTCTACTCTTCTATACTCTGCTCGTCTCGACCCTATTCTTTCAGTTCTGTTCTGTTCTGTTCTACTGCACTCTATTCTACCCTACCCTACCCTAACTTAGCCTACTGTAATCTGTTCTATGCTATTCGACACACCTGAATGGGATTCGACCTGATTCGGGTCATATCGGCTCGATTCATCTCCTTTCTGCTCCATTAAACTCGATTCGGTTCTATTCGGCTCTTTCCCACTCTATTCGGCTCTTTTTGGCAGTATTCGACTCTATTTGACTCTAGTCTACTCGATTCTTTCTGTTCTGTTCTATTCTACTCTATTCTATTCTTCTCTACCCTACCCTAACCTTACCTTCCCCACACTAATCTATTTGATTCGATTCGACACGTTTCAAACGACTCGACATGATTCATCTCGATTCACCTTGAATTTGGTCAATTCGGCTGTATTCAGCTCTGTTTGGCTCTTTTCGGCTCTCTTCAACTCAATTTGACTCTATTCTACTGGACCCGACTCTACTTAATTCTATTCTCTTCTTTCTATTGTGTTCTGTTGTGTTGTAGTCTAGCCTCTCCTGCCGTACCCTCCTCTACTCTAATCTATTCGATTCAACGCATTTTGACGCGATTCCATGTGATTAGGCTTGAATCGGCTCGATTTAGCTCTATTTGGCTTGAATTGGGTCAATTCGTCTCGATTCTGCTCAATTCAGCATAATTAGGCTCGAGTGAACCTTATTCAGCCCTGTTCAGCTCTACTCAACCCTTTCTACTTTATTTGTCTCTATTTGGCTCCATTCAACTCCCTTCCACACCATTCTACTCTTTTCTACTCTATTCTATTCTGTTCTACCCTACCCTACTCTAATCTATTCTAATCGATTCGATTCATCACGATTTGTCTCCTTTCCTCTCCATTCGAATCGATTCGGCTTGAATTGGATCTATTCATCTATATTCTGCACTACCCGACTCTGACTATTCCACTCTACTCAACTCTACTCCATTCTACTCTTGGTATTCTCTTCTGTTCTACTCTATTCTATTCTTCTGTGCCCTTCCCTACTGAATCCCAGTCTAACCTACACTACTCTAATCTATTCAATTTAATTCGATTCCATTCAGTTTGACACCATTCGACCCGATTTGAGACAATTCGACGGGATTCGGTGAGATTCCGCGAGATTTGATGCGTTTTGGTGGGATTTGATGGAATTCGACGAGATCCGATGCAATAGGATGCAATTAAGTGTGTTTTGGCTCGATTTTGCTGGGTTCAGTTTGTCTCTATTTGGCTCATTTCAGCTCCACTAGGCTCCATTCATCCCGAATCTGATCGACTCGACTCGATTCGGCTCATTTTGGTCATATGTGGTCCTATTCAGCGTTATTCGGCTCTATTCAACTCTTTTCTACTCTCTGCATCTCTGTTCGAATCCATTTGACTCCATTCCACACCATTCTATTCCATTCTACACTACTGTATTCTACAAAACCCTCCCCCACCCTAGCCTATCCTAATCTAGTCTGCTCTTTTCTAGTCTCCTTTTCTATTTTCTCTGTTCCATCCTATGCTACTCTACCATACCCTGCACTAAGCTAACCTACCCTGACCTATGCTGTTCTATTCTATTTCCTTCTATTTTCTCTGTTCCACCGTATGCTTCCCTACCCTATGCTACCCCACCGTACCATACTCTACTACTTAGGGTTACTCAATAAGGGTCCTAATTAAGGGGAGTAGTTCGGGCAAGGGTACTCCTTAAGGCAAGTGTACTAGTTCAGGCTACTAGTTAAGGCCAGGGTACTAGTTATGCAAGGGCACTAGTTAAGGCCAGGCTACTAGTTAAGGCATGGGTACTTGTTGAGGGTACTGGTTAAGGCAAGGGTACCAGTTCAGGCTACTTGTTAAGGACATACTACTAGTGAAGGCAAGGGTACTAGTGAAGACTACTGGTTAAGGCAAGGGTACTTGTTAGGACTACTAGTTAAGGCAAGGGTACTAGATTAGGCTAAGAGTTCAGGCAAGGGTACTCGTTCAGCTTACTGACTTAGGGTACTATTCAAGACTAGTTGTCTAGGCTACTGCTCTATGCCACTAGTCTAGCTGACTAGTCCAGCTTACTAGTCTAGGCTTCTACTCTAGCCTTCTCTTGTCTACTCTAATGTAGTCTACTTGCATCTACCCTAGTCTTCCTATCATAAACTGCCCTACCCTAACCTATTCTAATCGATTCCATTTGATTCGATTCAAAGCATTTCGATGCGACCGGGCACCATCACGCTTGAGTCGGCTCGATTCTGCAACATCAGCGCGATTCAGCTCGATTTGGCTCAAATCGCTTCAATTCAGCTCGTTTCCACTCGGTTCAGCCTTATTCGGCCCTATTTGGCTCGATTCGACTCTTTTGTACTCTATTTGTCTGTGTTCGACTCCATTTGACTCCACTCTTCTCCATTCTACGCTATTCTGTTCTACTCTACCCTACGATACTCTAATCTATTCGATTGGATGCGATTCGAAGCAATTCGGTGTGATTCATCTCGTTTTGTTTCCATTTGACTCGATTCGGCCAGAATTGGCTCTATTCAGCTATATCCTGCACTCTTTGACTCTATTTGACTCAATTCTACTCTGCTCTACTCTTGTCTGCTTTACTCTCTCTACTCTACCCTACTGTAGTATATTATATTCTGTACTATTCTGTTCTATTCTACCCACCCGCCCCTCCCCTACCCTTCCCGAATCTATTTGATTAGATTCGATGTGACGTATTTCCACGCGATTTGACGCGATTAGGCTTGAATCAGCTCGATTCAGTTCGAATCGGCTCTATTCGGCTCGACTTGGCTCCATTTCACTCCATTCGGCTCGATTAGGCTCGAATTCCATCGATTCTGCTGGATTCTGCTCGATTAGGCCTTATTTGGGCCTATTCGGCCCTATTCTGCTCTATTAGACTCTTTTGTACTCTGTTCATATCTATCCGTCTCTATTGGACTCCGTTCAACTCCATTCCTCACTATTTTCCTCTCTTCTATTCTACCCTTCCCTACCCTAATCTCTTCTAATCGATTCGATTTGATTTGACGCGATTCGAAGCAACCGGACGTGATTCGTCTCGTTTTGTCTCCACTCGGCTCAATTCGGCTATGTTCTCTCTCTTTGACTCTATTCTATTCTGTTGTATTCTTTCTGTTCTGTTCTATTCTCTCCTATTCTGTTGTACTCTATTCTATTCTACCCTACCCGACCCAACGGCACCCCACCCGAACCTACCCTACTTTAATCTATTGGATTCAATTCGATTCCGTGCAAAGCGATTTGATAGGACTTGACTGGATTCGGCAAATCTGAAGGGATTTGATGAGATTCCATGCGACTCGACGTGATTCAGTAGGATTCTCTGAGGTTTGACGCAATTCGAAGTTATTCGACGTGATTCGATGGGATTCGACACGATATGAAGCGATTTGACCTTGTTTGATTCAAAACGATGTGACTCGACTCGATTCGACCTGATTCGATTCGACGCTGTTCGGTGACAGTCAGTGCGATTCTGCTTGATTCCACTCGATTAGGTGTGATTCGGCAGTATACAGCTCTTTTCGGCTGTATTCAGCTCCATTCGTCTCTATTCAGCTTATTCGGCTCTATTCGACTGTATTCGACTCTACTCTTTTCCACTCGATTCTACTCGATTCTGTTCCTTCTATTCTGTTCTAATCTCTTCTATTCCACTCTACTCTGTTCTATTCTCCCCTCCCCTCCCCTTCTCTAATCTATACGTCTCGATTGGATTTGACGCGTTGAACGCGATTCGAGGCGATGAAGCTTGAATCGGCTCGATTCGGCTCGATTTGGCTCTATTCGGCTCAGTTAGGCTCCATTCAGCTTGTTTTGGCTTGAATCGCTTCGAATCTGCTCGATTTGGCCTTCTTCGGCCCTATTCTGCTCTATTCGACTCTTTTCTACTCTATTCGTTTCTACTTGACTCCATTCTACTCCATTCTATTCATTCCACACTATTCTACTCTATTCTGCTCTACCCTACCCAACACCACTCTAATTTACTCTACTTGCTTCTACACGATTCCTCTCATTTTGTCTGCATTTGGCTCTATTCAGCTCTATTCTACTCTTCTCTACTCTATTGTATTGTTTCTACTCTGTTCTGTACTATTCTACTCTATTCTACCCTACCCTATGCTACCCAACTCTAAGGTATTGTAATCCACTTGATTGGATTTCATTCAACCCATTTCGACGCGATTCGGCTCGATTTGGCTCTGTTCAAATCTATTCTACTCTACTCTATTCCCCTCTGCTCTACTCTAGCCTACTCTTTTCTGTATTCGTTCTGTGTTGTTCTGTTCTATTTTGTTGTGTTCTGTTCTGTTTTATTCTATTCTACTCTATTCTACCCTACTCTAGCCTACCCGAACCTCCCCTAGTCTAGTCTATTCAATTGAATTCGAGAAACTTTGACGCGACTAGGGGCCGCATCGGTGTGATTCATGTCCATTCGGCTCCATTTGTCTCGAATAGTGTCGATTCAGCTCGATTAGGCTCGATTTGGCTCCGTTAGGCTCGATTCACTGGATTCGGCTCGATTTCTCTCGGTTCAGCTCGATTTGGCCCTCTTTGGCCCTCTTCGGCTCTCTTCAGCTCTTTTCTACTCTACTCGATTCCATTGCACACCATTCTACTCCATTCTACGCTCTTCTACTATTCCCTACTGTAATTGATTCGATGGGATTCGACGCCATTCGACGCGATTTGTCTCGTTTCGTTTCCATTCAGCTTGATTCGACTCTGTTCTACTCTACTCTATTCTACTCTACACTATTCTGCTCTGCTCTACCCTTTTCTACTCTATTCTATTGTATCCTTTCCATTCTCTTCTACTGTGTTCAAGTCTACTCTATTCCATCCTACCCTAATCTAATCTATTCTACTGGATTCGATTCCACGCATCTCCATGCGATTCGGCTCAAATCGGCTCCTTTCCACTCCATTCATCCCCAATCGGCTCAAATCGGTTCGATTCAGCTCTAATCGGCTCCATTCGGCTCTAGTCAGCTCGAATAGGCTCTATTCAGCTCGATTCGGCTCTATTAGACTCTACTCAACTCTATTATCTCTTTTCGACTCCACTCGACTCCATGCTACACCATTGTACTCCATCCTAAACTATTCTCTACTGTATTGTATTGTACTCTACCCTACTCTAGTCTATTCTAATTGATTGGATTGGATTGGATTGGAATTGATCAGATTCAATGCAATTCGACGGGATTCAACGCGATACGGCACGATTCCACGGGATTCGGCGTGATTCATCTTGGTTTCTATCCATTTAGCTCTTTTGGGCTCTATTTGGCCCTATTCCACAATGTTCGACTCTGCTCTACTCTACTCTTCTATACTCTGCTCGTCTCGACTCTATTCTTTCAGTTCAGTTCTCTTCTGTTCTACTGCACTCTATTCTACCCTACCCTACCCTAACTTAGCCTACTGTAATCTGTTCTATGCTATTCGACACACTTGAATGGGATTCGACCTGATTCGGGTCATATCGGCTCGATTCATCTCCTTTCTGCTCCATTAAACTCGATTCGGTTCTATTCGGCTCTTTTCCACTCTATTCGGCTCTTTTTGGCAGTATTCGACTCTATTTGACTCTAGTCTACTCGATTCTTTCTGTTCTGTTCTATTCTACTCTATTCTATTCTTCTCTACCCTACCCTAACCTTACCTTCCCCACACTAATCTATTTGATTCGATTCGACACGTTTCAAACGACTCGACATGATTCATCTCGATTCACCTTGAATTTGGTCAATTCGGCTGTATTCAGCTCTGTTTGGCTCTTTTCGGCTCTCTTCAGCTCAATTTGACTCTATTCTACTGGACCCGACTCTACTTAATTCTATTCTCTTCTTTCTATTGTGTTCTGTTGTGTTGTAGTCTAGCCTCTCCTGCCGTACCCTCCTCTACTCTAATCTATTCGATTCAACGCATTTTGACGCGATTCCATGTGATTAGGCTTGAATCGGCTCGATTTAGCTCTATTTGGCTTGAATTGGGTCAATTCGTCTCGATTCTACTCAATTCAGCATAATTAGGCTCGAGTGAACCTTATTCAGCCCTGTTCAGCTCTACTCAACCCTTTCTACTTTATTTGTCTCTATTTGGCTCCATTCAACTCCCTTCCACACCATTCTACTCTTTTCTACTCTATTCTATTCTGTTCTACCCTACCCTACTCTAATCTATTCTAATCGATTCGATTCATCACGATTTGTCTCCTTTCCTCTCCATTCGAATCGATTCGGCTTGAATTGGATCTATTCATCTATATTCTGCACTACCCGACTCTGACTATTCCACTCTACTCAACTCTACTCCATTCTACTCTTGGAATTCTCTTCTGTTCTACTCTATTCTATTCTTCTGTGCCCTTCCCTACTGAATCCCAGTCTAACCTACACTACTCTAATCTATTCAATTTAATTCGATTCCATTCAGTTTGACACCATTCGACCCGATTTGAGACAATTCGACGGGATTCGGTGAGATTCCGCGAGATTTGATGCGTTTTGGTGGGATTTGATGGAATTCGACGAGATCCGATGCAATAGGATGCAATTAAGTGTGTTTTGGCTCGATTTTGCTGGGTTCAGTTTGTCTCTATTTGGCTCATTTCAGCTCCACTAGGCTCCATTCATCCCGAATCTGGTCGACTCGACTCGATTCGGCTCATTTTGGCCATATGTGGTCCTATTCAGCGTTATTCGGCTCTATTCAACTCTTTTCTACTCTCTGCATCTCTGTTCGAATCCATTTGACTCCATTCCACACCATTCTATTCCATTCTACACTACTGTATTCTACAAAACCCTCCCCCACCCTAGCCTATCCTAATCTAGTCTGCTCTTTTCTAGGCTCCTTTTCTATTTTCTCTGTTCCATCCTATGCTACTCTACCATACCCTGCACTAAGCTAACCTACCCTGACCTATGCTGTTCTATTCTATTTCCTTCTATTTTCTCTGTTCCACCGTATGCTTCCCTACCCTATGCTACCCCACCGTACCATACTCTACTACTTAGGGTTACTCAATAAGGGTCCTAATTAAGGGGAGTAGTTCGGGCAAGGGTACTCCTTAAGGCAAGTGTACTAGTTCAGGCTACTAGTTAAGGCCAGGGTACTAGTTATGCAAGGGCACTAGTTAAGGCCAGGCTACTAGTTAAGGCATGGGTACTTGTTGAGGGTACTGGTTAAGGCAAGGGTACCAGTTCAGGCTACTTGTTAAGGACATACTACTAGTGAAGGCAAGGGTACTAGTGAAGACTACTGGTTAAGGCAAGGGTACTTGTTAGGACTACTAGTTAAGGCAAGGGTACTAGATTAGGCTAAGAGTTCAGGCAAGGGTACTCGTTCAGATTACTGACTTAGGGTACTATTCAAGACTAGTTGTCTAGGCTACTGCTCTATGCCACTAGCCTAGCTGACTAGTCCAGCTTACTAGTCTAGGCTTCTACTCTAGCCTTCTCTTGTCTACTCTAATGTAGTCTACTTGCATCTACCCTAGTCTTCCTATCATAAACTACCCTACCCTAACCTATTCTAATCGATTCCATTTGATTCGATTCAAAGCATTTCGATGCGACCGGACACCATCACGCTTGAGTCGGCTCGATTCCGCAACATCAGCTCGATTCAGCTCGATTTGGCTCGAATCGCTTCAATTCAGCTCGTTTCCACTCGGTTCAGCCTTATTCGGCCCTATTTGGCTCGATTCGACTCTTTTCTACTCTATTTGTCTCTGTTCGACTCCATTTGACTCCACTCTTCTCCATTCTATGCTATTCTACTCTATTCTGTTCTACTCTACCCTACGATACTCTAATCTATTCGATTGGATGCGATTCTTAGCAATTCGGTGTGATTCATCTCGTTTTGTTTCCATTTGACTCGATTCGGCCAGAATTGGCTCTATTCAGCTATATCCTGCACTCTTTGACTCTATTTGACTCAATTCTACTCTGCTCTACTCTTGTCTGCTTTACTCTCTCTACTCTACCCTACTGTACTATATTCTATTCTGTACTATTCTGTTCTAGTCTACCCACCCGCCCCTCCCCTACCCTTACCTAATCTATTTCATTAGATTCGATGTGACGTATTTCCACGCGATTTGACGCGATTAGGCTTGAATCAGCTCGATTCAGTTCGAATCGGCTCTATTCGGCTCGACTTGGCTCCATTTCACTCCATTCGGCTCGATTAGGCTCGAATTCCATCGATTCTGCTGGATTCTGCTCGATTAGGCCTTATTTGGGCCTATTCGGCCCTATTCTGCTCTATTAGACTCTTTTGTACTCTGTTCATATCTATCCGTCTCTATTGGACTCCGTTCAACTCCATTCCTCACTATTTTCCTCTCTTCTATTCTACCCTTCCCTACCCTAATCTCTTCTAATCGATTCGATTTGATTTGACGCGATTCGAAGCAACCGGACGTGATTCGTCTCGTTTTGTCTCCACTCGGCTCAATTCGGCTATGTTCTCTCTCTTTGACTCTATTCTATTCTGTTGTATTCTTTCTGTTCTGTTCTATTCTCTCCTATTCTGTTGTACTCTGTTCTATTCTACCCTACCCGACCCAACGGCACCCCACCCGAACCTTCCCTACTTTAATCTATTGGATGCAATTCGATTCCGTGCAACGCGATTTGATAGGACTTGACTGGATTCGGCAAATCTGAAGGGATTTGATGAGATTCCATGCGACTCGACGTGATTCAGTAGGATTCTCTGAGGTTTGACGCAATTCGAAGTTATTCGACGTGATTCGATGGGATTCGACACGATATGAAGCAATTTGACCTTGTTTGATTCAAAACGATGTGACTCGACTCGATTCGACCTGATTCGATTCAACGCTGTTCGGTGACACTCAGTGCGATTCTGCTTGATTCCGCTCGATTAGGTGTGATTCGGCAGTATACAGCTCTTTTCGGCTGTCTTCAGCTCCATTCGTCTCTATTCAGCTTATTCGGCTCTATTCGACTGTATTCGACTCTACTCTTTTCCACTCGATTCTACTCGATTCTATTCCTTCTATTCTGTTCTAATCTCTTCTATTCCACTCTACTCTGTTCTATTCTCCCCTCCCCTCCCCTCCCCTCCCCTTCTCTAATCTATACGTCTCGATTGGATTTGACGCGTTGAACGCGATTCGAGGCGATGAAGCTTGAATCGGCTCGATTCGGCTCGATTTGGCTCTATTCGGCTCAGTTAGGCTCCATTCAGCTTGTTTTGGCTTGAATCGCTTCGAATCTGCTCGATTTGGCCTTCTTCGGCCCTATTCTGCTCTATTCGACTCTTTTCTACTCTATTCGTTTCTATTTGACTCCATTCTACTCCATTCTATTCATTCCACACTATTCTACTCTATTCTGCTCTACCCTACCCAACACCACTCTAATTTACTCTACTTGCTTCTACACGATTCCTCTCATTTTGTCTGCATTTGGCTCTATTCAGCTCTATTCTACTCTTCTCTACTCTATTGTATTGTTTCTACTCTGTTCTGTACTATTCTACTCTATTCTACCCTACCCTATGCTACCCAACTCTAAGGTATTGTAATCCACTTGATTGGATTTGATTCAACCCATTTCGACGCGATTCGGCTCGATTTGGCTCTGTTCAAATCTATTCTACTCTACTCTATTCCCCTCTGCTCTACTCTAGCCTACTCTTTTCTGTATTCGTTCTGTGTTGTTCTGTTCTATTTTGTTGTGTTCTGTTCTGTTTTATTCTATTCTACTCTATTCTACCCTACTCTAGCCTACCCGAACCTCCCCTACTCTAGTCTATTCAATTGAATTCGAGAAATTTTGACGCGACTAGGGGCCGAATCGGTGTGATTCATGTCCATTCGGCTCCATTTGTCTCGAATAGTGTCGATTCAGCTCGATTAGCCTCGATTTGGCTCCATTAGGCTCGATTCACTGGATTCGGCTCGATTTCGCTCAATTCAGCTCGATTTGGCCCTCTTTGGCCCTCTTCGGCTCTCTTCAGCTCTTTTCTACTCTACTCGATTCCATTGCACACCATTCTACTCCATTCTACGCTCTTCTACTATACCCTACTGTAATTGATTCGATGGGATTCGACGCCATTCGACGCGATTTGTCTCGTTTCGTCTCCATTCAGCTTGATTCGACTCTGTTCTACTCTACTCTATTCTACTCTACACTATTCTGCTCTGCTCTACCCTTTTCTACTCTATTCTATTGTATCCTTTCCATTCTCTTCTACTGTGTTCAAGTCTACTCTATTCCATCCTACCCTAATCTAATCTATTCTACTGGATTCGATTCCACGCATCTCGATGCGATTCGGCTCAAATCGGCTCCTTTCCACTCCATTCATCCCCAATCGGCTCAAATCGGTTCGATTCAGCTCTAATCGGCTCCATTCGGCTCTAGTCAGCTCGAATAGGCTCTATTCAGCTCTATCCGGCTCTATTAGGCTCTACTCAACTCTATTATCTCTTTTCGACTCCACTCGACTCCATGCTACACCATTCTACTCCATCCTAAACTTTTCTCTACTGTATTGTATTGTACTCTACCCTACTCTAGTCTATTCTATTTGATTGGATTGGAATTGATCAGATTCAATGCAATTCGACGGGATTCGACGCGATACGGCACGATTCCACGGGATTCGGCGTGATTCGTCTTGGTTTCTATCCATTTAGCTCTTTTGGGCTCTATTTGGCTCTATTCGGCAATGTTCGACTCTGCTCTACTCTACTCTTCTATACTCTGCTCGTCTCGACCCTATTCTTTCAGTTCAGTTCTCTTCTGTTCTGTTCTACTGCACTCTATTCTACCCTACCCTACCCTACCCTAACTTAGCCTACTGTAATCTGTTCTATGCTATTCGACACACTTGAATGGGATTCGACCTGATTCGGGTCGTATCGGCTCGATTCATCTCCTTTCTGCTCCATTAAACTCGATTCGGTTCTATTCGGCTCTTTTCCACTCTATTCGGCTCTTTTTGGCAGTATTCGACTCTATTTGACTCTAGTCTACTCGATTCTTTCTGTTCTGTTCTATTCTACTCTATTCTATTCTTCTCTACCCTACCCTAACCTTACCTTCCCCACACTAATCTATTTGATTCGATTCGACACGTTTCAAACGACTCGACATGATTCATCTCGATTCACCTTGAATTTGGTCAATTCGGCTGTATTCAGCTCTGTTTGGCTCTTTTCAGCTCTCTTCAACTCAATTTGACTCTATTCTACTGGACCCGACTCTACTTAATTCTATTCTCTTCTTTCTATTGTGTTCTGTTGTGTTGTAGTCTAGCCTCTCCTGCCGTACCCTCCTCTACTCTAATCTATTCGATTCAACGCATTTCGACGCGATTCCATGTGATTAGGCTTGAATCGGCTCGATTTAGCTCTATTTGGCTCGAATTGGGTCAATTCGTCTCGATTCTGCTCAATTCAGCATAATTAGGCTCGAGTGAACCTTATTCAGCCCTGTTCAGCTCTACTCAACCCTTTCTACTTTATTTGTCTCTATTTGGCTCCATTCAACTCCCTTCCACACCATTCTACTCTTTTCTACTCTATTCTATTCTGTTCTACCCTACCCTACTCTAATCTATTCTAATCGATTCGATTCATCACGATTTGTCTCCTTTCCTCTCCATTCGAATCGATTCGGCTTGAATTGGATCTATTCATCTATATTCTGCACTACCCGACTCTGACTATTCCACTCTACTCAACTCTACTCCGTTCTACTCTTGGTATTCTCTTCTGTTCTACTCTATTCTATTCTTCTGTGCCCTTCCCTACTGAATCCCAGTCTAACCTACACTACTCTAATCTATTCAATTTAATTCGATTCCATTCAGTTTGACACCATTCGACCCGATTTGAGACAATTCGATGGGATTCGGTGAGATTCCGCGAGATTTGATGCGTTTTGGTGGGATTTGATGGAATTCGACGAGATCCGATGCAATAGGATGCAATTAAGTGTGTTTTGGCTCGATTTTGCTGGGTTCAGATTGTCTCTATTTGGCTCATTTCAGCTCCACTAGGCTCCATTCATCCCGAATCTGGTCGACTCAACTCGATTCGGCTCATTTTGGTCATATGTGGTCCTATTCAGCGTTATTCGGCTCTATTCAACTCTTTTCTACCCTATTCATCTCTGTTTGAATCCATTTGACTCCATGCCACACCATTCTATTCCATTCTACACTACTGTATTCTACAAAACCCTCCCCCACCCTAGCCTATCCTAATCTAGTCTGCTCTTTTCTAGTCTCCTTTTCTATTTTCTCTATTCCATCCTATGCTACTCTACCATACCCTACACTAAGCTAACCTACCCTGACCTATGCTGTTCTATTCTATTTCCTTCTATTTTCTCTGTTCCACCGTATGCTTCCCTACCCTATGCTACCCCACCGTACCATACTCTACTACTTTGGGTTACTCAATAAGGGTCCTAATTAAGGGGAGTAGTTCGGGCAAGGGTACTCCTTAAGGCAAGTGTACTAGTTCAGGCTACTAGTCAAGGCCAGGGTACTAGTTATGCAAGGGCACTAGTTAAGGCCAGGCTACTAGTTAAGGCATGGGTACTTGTTGAGGGTACTGGTTAAGGCAAGGGTACCAGTTCAGGCTACTTGTTAAGGACGTACTACTAGTGAAGGCAAGGGTACTAGTGAAGACTACTGGTTAAGGCAAGGGTACTTGTTAGGACTACTAGTTAAGGCAAGGGTACTACATTAGGCTAAGAGTTCAGGCAAGGGTACTCGTTCAGATTACTGACTTAGGGTACTCTTCAAGACTAGTTGTCTAGGCTACTGCTCTATGCCACTAGTCTAGCTGACTAGTCCAGCTTACTAGTCTAGGCTTCTACTCTAGCCTTCTCTCGTCTACTCTAATGTAGTCTACTTGCATCTACCCTAGTCTTCCTATCATAAACTACCCTACCCTAACCTATTCTAATCGATTCCATTTGATTCGATTCAAAGCATTTCGATGCGTCCGGACACCATCACACTTGAGTCGGCTCGATTCCGCAACATCAGCTCGATTCAGCTCGATTTGGCTCGAATCGCTTCAATTCAGCTCGTTTCCACTCGGTTCAGCCTTATTCGGCCCTATTTGGCTCGATTCGACTCTTTTCTACTCTATTTGTCTCTGTTCGACTCCATTTGACTCCACTCTTCTCCATTCTACACTATTCTACTCTACCCTACGATACTCTAATCTATTCGATTGGATGCGATTCGGAGCAATTCGGTGTGATTCATCTCGTTTTGTTTCCATTTGACTCGATTCGGCCAGAATTGGCTCTATTCAGCTATATCCTGCACTCTTTGACTCTATTTGACTCAATTCTACTCTGCTCTACTCTTGTCTGCTTTACTCTCTCTACCCTACTGTACTATATTATATTCTGTACTATTCTGTTCTATTCTACCCACCCGCCCCTCCCCTACCCTTCCCGAATCTATTTGATTAGATTCGATGTGACGTATTTCCACGCGATTTGACGCGATTAGGCTTGAATCAGCTCGATTCAGTTCGAATCGGCTCTATTCGGCTCGACTTGGCTCCATTTCACTCCGTTCGGCTCGATTAGGCTCGAATTCCATCGATTCTGCTGGATTCTGCTCAATTAGGCCTTATTTGGGCCTATTCGGCCCTATTCTGCTCTATTAGACTCTTTTGTACTCTGTTCATATCTATCCGTCTCTATTGGACTCCGTTCAACTCCATTCTTTCACTATTTTCCTCTCTTCTATTCTACCCTTCCCTACCCTAATCTCTTCTAATCGATTCGATTTGATTTGACGCGATTCGAAGCAACCGGACGTGATTCGTCTCGTTTTGTCTCCACTCGGCTCAATTCGGCTATGTTCTCTCTCTTTGACTCTATTCTATTCTGTTGTATTCTTTCTGTTCTGTTCTATTCTCTCCTATTCTGTTGTACTCTATTCTATTCTACCCTACCCGACCCAACGGCACCCCACCCGAACCTACCCTACTTTAATCTATTGGATTCAATTCGATTCCGTGCAAAGCGATTTGATAGGACTTGACTGGATTCGGCAAATCTGAAGGGATTTGATGAGATTCCATGCGACTCGACGTGATTCAGTAGGATTCTCTGAGGTTTGACGCAATTCGAAGTTATTCGACGTGATTCGATGGGATTCGACAGGATATGAAGCGATTTGACCTTGTTTGATTCAAAACGATGTGACTCGACTCGATTCGACCTGATTCGATTCGACGCTGTTCGATGACAGTCAGTGCGATTCTGCTTGATTCCACTCGATTAGGTGTGATTCGGCAGTATACAGCTCTTTTCGGCTGTCTTCAGCTCCATTCGTCTCTATTCAGCTTATTCGGCTCTATTCGACTGTATTCGACTCTACTCTTTTCCACTCGATTCTACTCGATTCTATTCCTTCTATTCTGTTCTAATCTCTTCTATTCCACTCTACTCTGTTCTATTCTCCCCTCCCCTCCCCTCCCCTTCTCTAATCTATACGTCTCGATTGGATTTGACGCGTTGAACGCGATTCGAGGCGATGAAGCTTGAATCGGCTCGATTCGGCTCGATTTGGCTCTATTCGGCTCAGTTAGGCTCCATTCAGCTTGTTTTGGCTTGAATCGCTTCGAATCTGCTCGATTTGGCCTTCTTCGGCCCTATTCTGCTCTATTCGACTCTTTTCTACTCTATTCGTTTCTATTTGACTCCATTCTACTCCATTCTATTCATTCCACACTATTCTACACTATTCTACTCTATTCTGCTCTACCCTACCCAACACCACCCTAATTTACTCTACTTGCTTCTCCACGATTCCTCTCATTTTGTCTGCATTTGGCTCTATTCAGCTCTATTCTACTCTTCTCTACTCTATTGTATTGTTTCTACTCTGTTCTGTACTATTCTACTCTATTCTACCCTACCCTATGCTACCCAACTCTAAGGTATTGTAATCCACTTGATTGGATTTGATTCAACCCATTTCGACGCGATTCGGCTGGATTTGGCTCTGTTCAAATCTATTCTACTCTACTCTATTCCCCTCTATTCTACTCTAGCCTACTCTTTTCTGTATTCGTTCTGTGTTGTTCTGTTCTATTTTGTTGTGTTCTGTTCTGTTTTATTCTATTCTACTCTATTCTACCCTACTCTAGCCTACCCGAACCTCCCCTAGTCTAGTCTATTCAATTGAATTCGAGAAATTTTGACGCGACTAGGGGCCGAATCGGTGTGATTCATGTCCATTCGGCTCCATTTGTCTCGAATAGTGTGGATTCAGCTCGATTAGGCTCGATTTGGCTCCATTAGGCTCGATTCACTGGATTCGGCTCGATTTCGCTCAATTCAGCTCGATTTGGCCCTCTTTGGCCCTCTTCGGCTCTCTTCAGCTCTTTTCTACTCTACTCGATTCCATTGCACACCATTCTACTCCATTCTACGCTCTTCTACTATAAAAAAAAAATACCCTACTGTAATTGATTCGATGGGATTCGACGCCATTCGACGCGATTTGTCTCGTTTCGTCTCCATTCAGCTTGATTCGACTCTGTTCTACTCTACTCTATTCTACTCTACACTATTCTGCTCTGCTCTACCCTTTTCTACTCTATTCTATTGTATCCTTTCCATTCTCTTCTACTGTGTTCAAGTCTACTCTATTCCATCCTACCCTAATCTAATCTATTCTACTGGATTCGATTCCACGCATCTCGATGCGATTCGGCTCAAATCGGCTCCTTTCCACTCCATTCATCCCCAATCGGCTCAAATCGGTTCGATTCAGCTCTAATCGGCTCCATTCGGCTCCAGTCAGCTCGAATAGGCTCTATTCAGCTCTATTCGGCTCTATTAGACTCTACTCAACTCTATTATCTCTTTTCGACTCCATGCTACACCATTCTACTCCATCCTAAACTATTCTCTACTGTATTGTATTGTACTCTACCCTACTGTAGTCTATTCTATTTGATTGGATTGGAATTGATCAGATTCAATGCAATTCGACGGGATTCGACGCGATACGGCACGATTCCACGGGATTCGGCGTGATTCGTCTTGGTTTCTATCCATTTAGCTCTTTTGGGCTCTATTTGGCTCTATTCGGCAATGTTCGACTCTGCTCTACTCTACTCTTCTATACTCTGCTCGTCTCGACCCTATTCTTTCAGTTCAGTTCTCTTCTGTTCTGTTCTACTGCACTCTATTCTACCCTACCCTACCCTACCCTAACTTAGCCTACTGTAATCTGTTCTATGCTATTCGACACACTTGAATGGAATTCGACCTGATTCGGGTCGTATCGGCTCGATTCATCTCCTTTCTGCTCCATTAAACTCGATTCGGTTCTATTCGGCTCTTTTCCACTCTATTCGGCTCTTTTTGGCAGTATTCGACTCTATTTGACTCTAGTCTACTCGATTCTTTCTGTTCTGTTCTATTCTACTCTATTCTATTCTTCTCTACCCTACCCTAACCTTACCTTCCCCACACTAATCTATTTGATTCGATTCGACACGTTTCAAACGACTCGACATGATTCATCTCGATTCACCTTGAATTTGGTCAATTCGGCTGTATTCAGCTCTGTTTGGCTCTTTTCAGCTCTCTTCAACTCAATTTGACTCTATTCTACTGGACCCGACTCTACTTAATTCTATTCTCTTCTTTCTATTGTGTTCTGTTGTGTTGTAGTCTAGCCTCTCCTGCCGTACCCTCCTCTACTCTAATCTATTCGATTCAACGCATTTCGACGCGATTCCATGTGATTAGGCTTGAATCGGCTCGATTTAGCTCTATTTGGCTCGAATTGGGTCAATTCGTCTCGATTCTGCTCAATTCAGCATAATTAGGCTCGAGTGAACCTTATTCAGCCCTGTTCAGCTCTACTCAACCCTTTCTACTTTATTTGTCTCTATTTGGCTCCATTCAACTCCCTTCCACACCATTCTACTCTTTTCTACTCTATTCTATTCTGTTCTACCCTACCCTACTCTAATCTATTCTAATCGATTCGATTCATCACGATTTGTCTCCTTTCCTCTCCATTCGAATCGATTCGGCTTGAATTGGATCTATTCATCTATATTCTGCACTACCCGACTCTGACTATTCCACTCTACTCAACTCTACTCCGTTCTACTCTTGGTATTCTCTTCTGTTCTACTCTATTCTATTCTTCTGTGCCCTTCCCTACTGAATCCCAGTCTAACCTACACTACTCTAATCTATTCAATTTAATTCGATTCCATTCAGTTTGACACCATTCGACCCGATTTGAGACAATTCGATGGGATTCGGTGAGATTCCGCGAGATTTGATGCGTTTTGGTGGGATTTGATGGAATTCGACGAGATCCGATGCAATAGGATGCAATTAAGTGTGTTTTGGCTCGATTTTGCTGGGTTCAGATTGTCTCTATTTGGCTCATTTCAGCTCCACTAGGCTCCATTCATCCCGAATCTGGTCGACTCAACTCGATTCGGCTCATTTTGGTCATATGTGGTCCTATTCAGCGTTATTCGGCTCTATTCAACTCTTTTCTACCCTATTCATCTCTGTTTGAATCCATCTGACTCCATGCCACACCATTCTATTCCATTCTACACTACTGTATTCTACAAAACCCTCCCCCACCCTAGCCTATCCTAATCTAGTCTGCTCTTTTCTAGTCTCCTTTTCTATTTTCTCGATTCCATCCTATGCTACTCTACCATACCCTACACTAAGCTAACCTACCCTGACCTATGCTGTTCTATTCTATTTCCTTCTATTTTCTCTGTTCCACCGTATGCTTCCCTACCCTATGCTACCCCACCGTACCATACTCTACTACTTTGGGTTACTCAATAAGGGTCCTAATTAAGGGGAGTAGTTCGGGCAAGGGTACTCCTTAAGGCAAGTGTACTAGTTCAGGCTACTAGTCAAGGCCAGGGTACTAGTTATGCAAGGGCACTAGTTAAGGCCAGGCTACTAGTTAAGGCATGGGTACTTGTTGAGGGTACTGGTTAAGGCAAGGGTACCAGTTCAGGCTACTTGTTAAGGACGTACTACTAGTGAAGGCAAGGGTACTAGTGAAGACTACTGGTTAAGGCAAGGGTACTTGTTAGGACTACTAGTTAAGGCAAGGGTACTACATTAGGCTAAGAGTTCAGGCAAGGGTACTCGTTCAGATTACTGACTTAGGGTACTCTTCAAGACTAGTTGTCTAGGCTACTGCTCTATGCCACTAGTCTAGCTGACTAGTCCAGCTTACTAGTCTAGGCTTCTACTCTAGCCTTCTCTCGTCTACTCTAATGTAGTCTACTTGCATCTACCCTAGCCTTCCTATCATAAACTACCCTACCCTAACCTATTCTAATCGATTCCATTTGATTCGATTCAAAGCATTTCGATGCGACCGGACACCATCACGCTTGAGTCGGCTCGGTTCCGCAACATCAGCTCGATTCAGCTCGATTTGGCTCGAATCGCTTCAATTCAGCTCGTTTCCACTCGGTTCAGCCTTATTCGGCCCTATTTGGCTCGATTCGACTCTTTTCTACTCTATTTGTCTCTGTTCGACTCCATTTGACTCCACTCTTCTCCATTCTACGCTATTCTACTCTACCCTACGATACTCTAATCTATTCGATTGGATGCGATTCGGAGCAATTCGGTGTGATTCATCTCGTTTTGTTTCCATTTGACTCGATTCGGCCAGAATTGGCTCTATTCAGCTATATCCTGCACTCTTTGACTCTATTTGACTCAATTCTACTCTGCTCTACTCTTGTCTGCTTTACTCTCTCTACTCTACCCTACTGTACTATATTCTATTCTGTACTACTCTGTTCTATTCTACCCACTCGCCCCTCCCCTACCCTTCCCGAATCTATTTGATTAGATTCGATATGACGTATTTCCACGCGATTTGACGCGACTAGGCTTGAATCAGCTCGATTCAGTTCGAATCGGCTCTATTCGGCTCGACTTGGCTCCATTTCACTCCGTTCGGCTCGATTAGGCTCGAATTCCATCGATTCTGCTGGATTCTGCTCAATTAGGCCTTATTTGGGCCTATTCGGCCCTATTCTGCTCTATTAGACTCTTTTGTACTCTATTCATATCTACCCCTCTCTATTGGACTCCGTTCAACTCCATTCCTCACTATTTTCCTCTCTTCTATTCTACCCTTCCCTACCCTAATCTCTTCTAATCGATTCGATTTGATTTGACGCGATTCGAAGCAACCGGACGTGATTCGTCTCGTTTTGTCTCCACTCGGCTCAATTCGGCTATGTTCTCTCTCTTTGACTCTATTCTATTCTGTTGTATTCTTTCTGTTCTGTTCTATTCTCTCCTATTCTGTTGTACTCTATTCTATTCTACCCTACCCGACCCAACGGCACCCCACCCGAACCTACCCTACTTTAATCTATTGGATTCAATTCGATTCCGTGCAAAGCGATTTGATAGGACTTGACTGGATTCGGCAAATCTGAAGGGATTTGATGAGATTCCATGCGACTCGACGTGATTCAGTAGGATTCTCTGAGGTTTGACGCAATTCGAAGTTATTCGACGTGATTCGATGGGATTCGACACGATATGAAGCGATTTGACCTTGTTTGATTCAAAACGATGTGACTCGACTCGATTCGACCTGATTCGATTCGACGCTGTTCGGTGACAGTCAGTGCGATTCTGCTTGATTCCACTCGATTAGGTGTGATTCGGCAGTATACAGCTCTTTTCGGCTGTCTTCAGCTCCATTCGTCTCTATTCAGCTTATTCGGCTCTATTCGACTGTATTCGACTCTACTCTTTTCCACTCGATTCTACTCGATTCTATTCCTTCTATTCTGTTCTAATCTCTTCTATTCCACTCTACTCTGTTCTATTCTCCCCTCCCCTCCCCTCCCCTCCCCTTCTCTAATCTATACGTCTCGATTGGATTTGACGCGTTGAACGCGATTCGAGGCGATGAAGCTTGAATCGGCTCGATTCGGCTCTATTCGGCTCAGTTAGGCTCCATTCAGCTTGGTTTGGCTTGAATCGCTTCGAATCTGCTCGATTTGGCCTTCTTCGGCCCTATTCTGCTCTATTCGACTCTTTTCTACTCTATTCGTTTCTATTTGACTCCATTCTACTCCATTCTATTCATTCCACACTATTCTACACTATTCTACTCTATTCTGCTCTACCCTACCCAACACCACTCTAATTTACTCTACTTGCTTCTCCACGATTCCTCTCATTTTGTCTGCATTTGGCTCTATTCAGCTCTATTCTACTCTTCTCTACTCTATTGTATTGTTTCTACTCTGTTCTGTACTATTCTACTCTATTCTACCCTACCCTATGCTACCCAACTCTAAGGTATTGTAATCCACTTGATTGGATTTGATTCAACCCATTTCGACGCGATTCGGCTGGATTTGGCTCTGTTCAAATCTATTCTACTCTACTCTATTCCCCTCTATTCTACTCTAGCCTACTCTTTTCTGTATTCGTTCTGTGTTGTTCTGTTCTATTTTGTTGTGTTCTGTTCTGTTTTATTCTATTCTACTCTATTCTACCCTACTCTAGCCTACCCGAACCTCCCCTAGTCTAGTCTATTCAATTGAATTCGAGAAATTTTGACGCGACTAGGGGCCGAATCGGTGTGATTCATGTCCATTCGGCTCCATTTGTCTCGAATAGTGTGGATTCAGCTCGATTAGGCTCGATTTGGCTCCATTAGGCTCGATTCACTGGATTCGGCTCGATTTCGCTCAATTCAGCTCGATTTGGCCCTCTTTGGCCCTCTTCGGCTCTCTTCAGCTCTTTTCTACTCTACTCGATTCCATTGCACACCATTCTACTCCATTCTACGCTCTTCTACTATAAAAAAAAATACCCTACTGTAATTGATTCGATGGGATTCGACGCCATTCGACGCGATTTGTCTCGTTTCGTCTCCATTCAGCTTGATTCGACTCTGTTCTACTCTACTCTATTCTACTCTACACTATTCTGCTCTGCTCTACCCTTTTCTACTCTATTCTATTGTATCCTTTCCATTCTCTTCTACTGTGTTCAAGTCTACTCTATTCCATCCTACCCTAATCTAATCTATTCTACTGGATTCGATTCCACGCATCTCGATGCGATTCGGCTCAAATCGGCTCCTTTCCACTCCATTCATCCCCAATCGGCTCAAATCGGTTCGATTCAGCTCTAATCGGCTCCATTCGGCTCCAGTCAGCTCGAATAGGCTCTATTCAGCTCTATTCGGCTCTATTAGACTCTACTCAACTCTATTATCTCTTTTCGACTCCATGCTACACCATTCTACTCCATCCTAAACTATTCTCTACTGTATTGTATTGTACTCTACCCTACTGTAGTCTATTCTATTTGATTGGATTGGAATTGATCAGATTCAATGCAATTCGACGGGATTCGACGCGATACGGCACGATTCCACGGGATTCGGCGTGATTCGTCTTGGTTTCTATCCATTTAGCTCTTTTGGGCTCTATTTGGCTCTATTCGGCAATGTTCGACTCTGCTCTACTCTACTCTTCTATACTCTGCTCGTCTCGACCCTATTCTTTCAGTTCAGTTCTCTTCTGTTCTGTTCTACTGCACTCTATTCTACCCTACCCTACCCTACCCTAACTTAGCCTACTGTAATCTGTTCTATGCTATTCGACACACTTGAATGGAATTCGACCTGATTCGGGTCGTATCGGCTCGATTCATCTCCTTTCTGCTCCATTAAACTCGATTCGGTTCTATTCGGCTCTTTTCCACTCTATTCGGCTCTTTTTGGCAGTATTCGACTCTATTTGACTCTAGTCTACTCGATTCTTTCTGTTCTGTTCTATTCTACTCTATTCTATTCTTCTCTACCCTACCCTAACCTTACCTTCCCCACACTAATCTATTTGATTCGATTCGACACGTTTCAAACGACTCGACATGATTCATCTCGATTCACCTTGAATTTGGTCAATTCGGCTGTATTCAGCTCTGTTTGGCTCTTTTCAGCTCTCTTCAACTCAATTTGACTCTATTCTACTGGACCCGACTCTACTTAATTCTATTCTCTTCTTTCTATTGTGTTCTGTTGTGTTGTAGTCTAGCCTCTCCTGCCGTACCCTCCTCTACTCTAATCTATTCGATTCAACGCATTTCGACGCGATTCCATGTGATTAGGCTTGAATCGGCTCGATTTAGCTCTATTTGGCTCGAATTGGGTCAATTCGTCTCGATTCTGCTCAATTCAGCATAATTAGGCTCGAGTGAACCTTATTCAGCCCTGTTCAGCTCTACTCAACCCTTTCTACTTTATTTGTCTCTATTTGGCTCCATTCAACTCCCTTCCACACCATTCTACTCTTTTCTACTCTATTCTATTCTGTTCTACCCTACCCTACTCTAATCTATTCTAATCGATTCGATTCATCACGATTTGTCTCCTTTCCTCTCCATTCGAATCGATTCGGCTTGAATTGGATCTATTCATCTATATTCTGCACTACCCGACTCTGACTATTCCACTCTACTCAACTCTACTCCGTTCTACTCTTGGTATTCTCTTCTGTTCTACTCTATTCTATTCTTCTGTGCCCTTCCCTACTGAATCCCAGTCTAACCTACACTACTCTAATCTATTCAATTTAATTCGATTCCATTCAGTTTGACACCATTCGACCCGATTTGAGACAATTCGATGGGATTCGGTGAGATTCCGCGAGATTTGATGCGTTTTGGTGGGATTTGATGGAATTCGACGAGATCCGATGCAATAGGATGCAATTAAGTGTGTTTTGGCTCGATTTTGCTGGGTTCAGATTGTCTCTATTTGGCTCATTTCAGCTCCACTAGGCTCCATTCATCCCGAATCTGGTCGACTCAACTCGATTCGGCTCATTTTGGTCATATGTGGTCCTATTCAGCGTTATTCGGCTCTATTCAACTCTTTTCTACCCTATTCATCTCTGTTTGAATCCATTTGACTCCATGCCACACCATTCTATTCCATTCTACACTACTGTATTCTACAAAACCCTCCCCCACCCTAGCCTATCCTAATCTAGTCTGCTCTTTTCTAGTCTCCTTTTCTATTTTCTCTATTCCATCCTATGCTACTCTACCATACCCTACACTAAGCTAACCTACCCTGACCTATGCTGTTCTATTCTATTTCCTTCTATTTTCTCTGTTCCACCGTATGCTTCCCTACCCTATGCTACTCCACTGTACCATACTCTACTACTTTGGGTTACTCAATAAGGGTCCTAATTAAGGGGAGTAGTTCGGGCAAGGGTACTCCTTAAGGCAAGTGTACTAGTTCAGGCTACTAGTCAAGGCCAGGGTACTAGTTATGCAAGGGCACTAGTTAAGGCCAGGCTACTAGTTAAGGCATGGGTACTTGTTGAGGGTACTGGTTAAGGCAAGGGTACCAGTTCAGGCTACTTGTTAAGGACGTACTACTAGTGAAGGCAAGGGTACTAGTGAAGACTACTGGTTAAGGCAAGGGTACTTGTTAGGACTACTAGTTAAGGCAAGGGTACTAGATTAGGCTAAGAGTTCAGGCAAGGGTACTCGTTCAGCTTACTGACTTAGGGTACTCTTCAAGACTAGTTGTCTAGGCTACTGCTCTATGCCACTAGTCTAGCTGACTAGTCCAGCTTACTAGTCTAGGCTTCTACTCTAGCCTTCTCTCGTCTACTCTAATGTAGTCTACTTGCATCTACCCTAGTCTTCCTATCATAAACTACCCTACCCTAACCTATTCTAATCGATTCCATTTGATTCGATTCAAAGCATTTCGATGCGACCGGACACCATCACGCTTGAGTCGGCTCGATTCCGCAACATCAGCTCGATTCAGCTCGATTTGGCTCGAATCGCTTCAATTCAGCTCGTTTCCACTCGGTTCAGCCTTATTCGGCCCTATTTGGCTCGATTCGACTCTTTTCTACTCTATTTGTCTCTGTTCGACTCCATTTGACTCCACTCTTCTCCATTCTACACTATTCTACTCTACCCTACGATACTCTAATCTATTCGATTGGATGCGATTCTTAGCAATTCGGTGTGATTCATCTCGTTTTGTTTCCATTTGACTCGATTCGGCCAGAATTGGCTCTATTCAGCTATATCCTGCACTCTTTGACTCTATTTGACTCAATTCTACTCTGCTCTACTCTTGTCTGCTTTACTCTCTCTACTCTACCCTACTGTACTATATTCTATTCTGTACTATTCTGTTCTATTCTACCCACCCGCCCCTCCCCTACCCTTCCCGAATCTATTTGATTAGATTCGATGTGACGTATTTCCACGCGATTTGACGCGATTAGGCTTGAATCAGCTCGATTCAGTTCGAATCGGCTCTATTCGGCTCGACTTGGCTCCATTTCACTCCGTTCGGCTCGATTAGGCTCGAATTCCATCGATTCTGCTGGATTCTGCTCAATTAGGCCTTATTTGGGCCTATTCGGCCCTATTCTGCTCTATTAGACTCTTTTGTACTCTGTTCATATCTATCCGTCTCTATTGGACTCCGTTCAACTCCATTCTTTCACTATTTTCCTCTCTTCTATTCTACCCTTCCCTACCCTAATCTCTTCTAATCGATTCGATTTGATTTGACGCGATTCGAAGCAACCGGACGTGATTCGTCTCGTTTTGTCTCCACTCGGCTCAATTCGGCTATGTTCTCTCTCTTTGACTCTATTCTATTCTGTTGTATTCTTTCTGTTCTGTTCTATTCTCTCCTATTCTGTTGTACTCTATTCTATTCTACCCTACCCGACCCAACGGCACCCCACCCGAACCTACCCTACTTTAATCTATTGGATTCAATTCGATTCCGTGCAAAGCGATTTGATAGGACTTGACTGGATTCGGCAAATCTGAAGGGATTTGATGAGATTCCATGCGACTCGACGTGATTCAGTAGGATTCTCTGAGGTTTGACGCAATTCGAAGTTATTCGACGTGATTCGATGGGATTCGACAGGATATGAAGCGATTTGACCTTGTTTGATTCAAAACGATGTGACTCGACTCGATTCGACCTGATTCGATTCGACGCTGTTCGATGACAGTCAGTGCGATTCTGCTTGATTCCACTCGATTAGGTGTGATTCGGCAGTATACAGCTCTTTTCGGCTGTCTTCAGCTCCATTCGTCTCTATTCAGCTTATTCGGCTCTATTCGACTGTATTCGACTCTACTCTTTTCCACTCGATTCTACTCGATTCTATTCCTTCTATTCTGTTCTAATCTCTTCTATTCCACTCTACTCTGTTCTATTCTCCCCTCCCCTCCCCTCCCCTTCTCTAATCTATACGTCTCGATTGGATTTGACGCGTTGAACGCGATTCGAGGCGATGAAGCTTGAATCGGCTCGATTCGGCTCGATTTGGCTCTATTCGGCTCAGTTAGGCTCCATTCAGCTTGTTTTGGCTTGAATCGCTTCGAATCTGCTCGATTTGGCCTTCTTCGGCCCTATTCTGCTCTATTCGACTCTTTTCTACTCTATTCGTTTCTATTTGACTCCATTCTACTCCATTCTATTCATTCCACACTATTCTACACTATTCTACTCTATTCTGCTCTACCCTACCCAACACCACCCTAATTTACTCTACTTGCTTCTCCACGATTCCTCTCATTTTGTCTGCATTTGGCTCTATTCAGCTCTATTCTACTCTTCTCTACTCTATTGTATTGTTTCTACTCTGTTCTGTACTATTCTACTCTATTCTACCCTACCCTATGCTACCCAACTCTAAGGTATTGTAATCCACTTGATTGGATTTGATTCAACCCATTTCGACGCGATTCGGCTGGATTTGGCTCTGTTCAAATCTATTCTACTCTACTCTATTCCCCTCTATTCTACTCTAGCCTACTCTTTTCTGTATTCGTTCTGTGTTGTTCTGTTCTATTTTGTTGTGTTCTGTTCTGTTTTATTCTATTCTACTCTATTCTACCCTACTCTAGCCTACCCGAACCTCCCCTAGTCTAGTCTATTCAATTGAATTCGAGAAATTTTGACGCGACTAGGGGCCGAATCGGTGTGATTCATGTCCATTCGGCTCCATTTGTCTCGAATAGTGTGGATTCAGCTCGATTAGGCTCGATTTGGCTCCATTAGGCTCGATTCACTGGATTCGGCTCGATTTCGCTCAATTCAGCTCGATTTGGCCCTCTTTGGCCCTCTTCGGCTCTCTTCAGCTCTTTTCTACTCTACTCGATTCCATTGCACACCATTCTACTCCATTCTACGCTCTTCTACTATAAAAAAAAAATACCCTACTGTAATTGATTCGATGGGATTCGACGCCATTCGACGCGATTTGTCTCGTTTCGTCTCCATTCAGCTTGATTCGACTCTGTTCTACTCTACTCTATTCTACTCTACACTATTCTGCTCTGCTCTACCCTTTTCTACTCTATTCTATTGTATCCTTTCCATTCTCTTCTACTGTGTTCAAGTCTACTCTATTCCATCCTACCCTAATCTAATCTATTCTACTGGATTCGATTCCACGCATCTCGATGCGATTCGGCTCAAATCGGCTCCTTTCCACTCCATTCATCCCCAATCGGCTCAAATCGGTTCGATTCAGCTCTAATCGGCTCCATTCGGCTCCAGTCAGCTCGAATAGGCTCTATTCAGCTCTATTCGGCTCTATTAGACTCTACTCAACTCTATTATCTCTTTTCGACTCCATGCTACACCATTCTACTCCATCCTAAACTATTCTCTACTGTATTGTATTGTACTCTACCCTACTGTAGTCTATTCTATTTGATTGGATTGGAATTGATCAGATTCAATGCAATTCGACGGGATTCGACGCGATACGGCACGATTCCACGGGATTCGGCGTGATTCGTCTTGGTTTCTATCCATTTAGCTCTTTTGGGCTCTATTTGGCTCTATTCGGCAATGTTCGACTCTGCTCTACTCTACTCTTCTATACTCTGCTCGTCTCGACCCTATTCTTTCAGTTCAGTTCTCTTCTGTTCTGTTCTACTGCACTCTATTCTACCCTACCCTACCCTACCCTAACTTAGCCTACTGTAATCTGTTCTATGCTATTCGACACACTTGAATGGAATTCGACCTGATTCGGGTCGTATCGGCTCGATTCATCTCCTTTCTGCTCCATTAAACTCGATTCGGTTCTATTCGGCTCTTTTCCACTCTATTCGGCTCTTTTTGGCAGTATTCGACTCTATTTGACTCTAGTCTACTCGATTCTTTCTGTTCTGTTCTATTCTACTCTATTCTATTCTTCTCTACCCTACCCTAACCTTACCTTCCCCACACTAATCTATTTGATTCGATTCGACACGTTTCAAATGACTCGACATGATTCATCTCGATTCACCTTGAATTTGGTCAATTCGGCTGTATTCAGCTCTGTTTGGCTCTTTTCAGCTCTCTTCAACTCAATTTGACTCTATTCTACTGGACCCGACTCTACTTAATTCTATTCTCTTCTTTCTATTGTGTTCTGTTGTGTTGTAGTCTAGCCTCTCCTGCCGTACCCTCCTCTACTCTAATCTATTCGATTCAACGCATTTCGACGCGATTCCATGTGATTAGGCTTGAATCGGCTCGATTTAGCTCTATTTGGCTCGAATTGGGTCAATTCGTCTCGATTCTGCTCAATTCAGCATAATTAGGCTCGAGTGAACCTTATTCAGCCCTGTTCAGCTCTACTCAACCCTTTCTACTTTATTTGTCTCTATTTGGCTCCATTCAACTCCCTTCCACACCATTCTACTCTTTTCTACTCTATTCTATTCTGTTCTACCCTACCCTACTCTAATCTATTCTAATCGATTCGATTCATCACGATTTGTCTCCTTTCCTCTCCATTCGAATCGATTCGGCTTGAATTGGATCTATTCATCTATATTCTGCACTACCCGACTCTGACTATTCCACTCTACTCAACTCTACTCCGTTCTACTCTTGGTATTCTCTTCTGTTCTACTCTATTCTATTCTTCTGTGCCCTTCCCTACTGAATCCCAGTCTAACCTACACTACTCTAATCTATTCAATTTAATTCGATTCCATTCAGTTTGACACCATTCGACCCGATTTGAGACAATTCGATGGGATTCGGTGAGATTCCGCGAGATTTGATGCGTTTTGGTGGGATTTGATGGAATTCGACGAGATCCGATGCAATAGGATGCAATTAAGTGTGTTTTGGCTCGATTTTGCTGGGTTCAGATTGTCTCTATTTGGCTCATTTCAGCTCCACTAGGCTCCATTCATCCCGAATCTGGTCGACTCAACTCGATTCGGCTCATTTTGGTCATATGTGGTCCTATTCAGCGTTATTCGGCTCTATTCAACTCTTTTCTACCCTATTCATCTCTGTTTGAATCCATTTGACTCCATGCCACACCATTCTATTCCATTCTACACTACTGTATTCTACAAAACCCTCCCCCACCCTAGCCTATCCTAATCTAGTCTGCTCTTTTCTAGTCTCCTTTTCTATTTTCTCTATTCCATCCTATGCTACTCTACCATACCCTACACTAAGCTAACCTACCCTGACCTATGCTGTTCTATTCTATTTCCTTCTATTTTCTCTGTTCCACCGTATGCTTCCCTACCCTATGCTACTCCACTGTACCATACTCTACTACTTTGGGTTACTCAATAAGGGTCCTAATTAAGGGGAGTAGTTCGGGCAAGGGTACTCCTTAAGGCAAGTGTACTAGTTCAGGCTACTAGTCAAGGCCAGGGTACTAGTTATGCAAGGGCACTAGTTAAGGCCAGGCTACTAGTTAAGGCATGGGTACTTGTTGAGGGTACTGGTTAAGGCAAGGGTACCAGTTCAGGCTACTTGTTAAGGACGTACTACTAGTGAAGGCAAGGGTACTAGTGAAGACTACTGGTTAAGGCAAGGGTACTTGTTAGGACTACTAGTTAAGGCAAGGGTACTAGATTAGGCTAAGAGTTCAGGCAAGGGTACTCGTTCAGCTTACTGACTTAGGGTACTCTTCAAGACTAGTTGTCTAGGCTACTGCTCTATGCCACTAGTCTAGCTGACTAGTCCAGCTTACTAGTCTAGGCTTCTACTCTAGCCTTCTCTCGTCTACTCTAATGTAGTCTACTTGCATCTACCCTAGTCTTCCTATCATAAACTACCCTACCCTAACCTATTCTAATCGATTCCATTTGATTCGATTCAAAGCATTTCGATGCGACCGGACACCATCACGCTTGAGTCGGCTCGATTCCGCAACATCAGCTCGATTCAGCTCGATTTGGCTCGAATCGCTTCAATTCAGCTCGTTTCCACTCGGTTCAGCCTTATTCGGCCCTATTTGGCTCGATTCGACTCTTTTCTACTCTATTTGTCTCTGTTCGACTCCATTTGACTCCACTCTTCTCCATTCTACACTATTCTACTCTACCCTACGATACTCTAATCTATTCGATTGGATGCGATTCTTAGCAATTCGGTGTGATTCATCTCGTTTTGTTTCCATTTGACTCGATTCGGCCAGAATTGGCTCTATTCAGCTATATCCTGCACTCTTTGACTCTATTTGACTCAATTCTACTCTGCTCTACTCTTGTCTGCTTTACTCTCTCTACTCTACCCTACTGTACTATATTCTATTCTGTACTATTCTGTTCTATTCTACCCACCCGCCCCTCCCCTACCCTTCCCGAATCTATTTGATTAGATTCGATGTGACGTATTTCCACGCGATTTGACGCGATTAGGCTTGAATCAGCTCGATTCAGTTCGAATCGGCTCTATTCGGCTCGACTTGGCTCCATTTCACTCCGTTCGGCTCGATTAGGCTCGAATTCCATCGATTCTGCTGGATTCTGCTCAATTAGGCCTTATTTGGGCCTATTCGGCCCTATTCTGCTCTATTAGACTCTTTTGTACTCTGTTCATATCTATCCGTCTCTATTGGACTCCGTTCAACTCCATTCTTTCACTATTTTCCTCTCTTCTATTCTACCCTTCCCTACCCTAATCTCTTCTAATCGATTCGATTTGATTTGACGCGATTCGAAGCAACCGGACGTGATTCGTCTCGTTTTGTCTCCACTCGGCTCAATTCGGCTATGTTCTCTCTCTTTGACTCTATTCTATTCTGTTGTATTCTTTCTGTTCTGTTCTATTCTCTCCTATTCTGTTGTACTCTATTCTATTCTACCCTACCCGACCCAACGGCACCCCACCCGAACCTACCCTACTTTAATCTATTGGATTCAATTCGATTCCGTGCAAAGCGATTTGATAGGACTTGACTGGATTCGGCAAATCTGAAGGGATTTGATGAGATTCCATGCGACTCGACGTGATTCAGTAGGATTCTCTGAGGTTTGACGCAATTCGAAGTTATTCGACGTGATTCGATGGGATTCGACAGGATATGAAGCGATTTGACCTTGTTTGATTCAAAACGATGTGACTCGACTCGATTCGACCTGATTCGATTCGACGCTGTTCGATGACAGTCAGTGCGATTCTGCTTGATTCCACTCGATTAGGTGTGATTCGGCAGTATACAGCTCTTTTCGGCTGTCTTCAGCTCCATTCGTCTCTATTCAGCTTATTCGGCTCTATTCGACTGTATTCGACTCTACTCTTTTCCACTCGATTCTACTCGATTCTATTCCTTCTATTCTGTTCTAATCTCTTCTATTCCACTCTACTCTGTTCTATTCTCCCCTCCCCTCCCCTCCCCTTCTCTAATCTATACGTCTCGATTGGATTTGACGCGTTGAACGCGATTCGAGGCGATGAAGCTTGAATCGGCTCGATTCGGCTCGATTTGGCTCTATTCGGCTCAGTTAGGCTCCATTCAGCTTGTTTTGGCTTGAATCGCTTCGAATCTGCTCGATTTGGCCTTCTTCGGCCCTATTCTGCTCTATTCGACTCTTTTCTACTCTATTCGTTTCTATTTGACTCCATTCTACTCCATTCTATTCATTCCACACTATTCTACACTATTCTACTCTATTCTGCTCTACCCTACCCAACACCACCCTAATTTACTCTACTTGCTTCTCCACGATTCCTCTCATTTTGTCTGCATTTGGCTCTATTCAGCTCTATTCTACTCTTCTCTACTCTATTGTATTGTTTCTACTCTGTTCTGTACTATTCTACTCTATTCTACCCTACCCTATGCTACCCAACTCTAAGGTATTGTAATCCACTTGATTGGATTTGATTCAACCCATTTCGACGCGATTCGGCTGGATTTGGCTCTGTTCAAATCTATTCTACTCTACTCTATTCCCCTCTATTCTACTCTAGCCTACTCTTTTCTGTATTCGTTCTGTGTTGTTCTGTTCTATTTTGTTGTGTTCTGTTCTGTTTTATTCTATTCTACTCTATTCTACCCTACTCTAGCCTACCCGAACCTCCCCTAGTCTAGTCTATTCAATTGAATTCGAGAAATTTTGACGCGACTAGGGGCCGAATCGGTGTGATTCATGTCCATTCGGCTCCATTTGTCTCGAATAGTGTGGATTCAGCTCGATTAGGCTCGATTTGGCTCCATTAGGCTCGATTCACTGGATTCGGCTCGATTTCGCTCAATTCAGCTCGATTTGGCCCTCTTTGGCCCTCTTCGGCTCTCTTCAGCTCTTTTCTACTCTACTCGATTCCATTGCACACCATTCTACTCCATTCTACGCTCTTCTACTATAAAAAAAAAATACCCTACTGTAATTGATTCGATGGGATTCGACGCCATTCGACGCGATTTGTCTCGTTTCGTCTCCATTCAGCTTGATTCGACTCTGTTCTACTCTACTCTATTCTACTCTACACTATTCTGCTCTGCTCTACCCTTTTCTACTCTATTCTATTGTATCCTTTCCATTCTCTTCTACTGTGTTCAAGTCTACTCTATTCCATCCTACCCTAATCTAATCTATTCTACTGGATTCGATTCCACGCATCTCGATGCGATTCGGCTCAAATCGGCTCCTTTCCACTCCATTCATCCCCAATCGGCTCAAATCGGTTCGATTCAGCTCTAATCGGCTCCATTCGGCTCCAGTCAGCTCGAATAGGCTCTATTCAGCTCTATTCGGCTCTATTAGACTCTACTCAACTCTATTATCTCTTTTCGACTCCATGCTACACCATTCTACTCCATCCTAAACTATTCTCTACTGTATTGTATTGTACTCTACCCTACTGTAGTCTATTCTATTTGATTGGATTGGAATTGATCAGATTCAATGCAATTCGACGGGATTCGACGCGATACGGCACGATTCCACGGGATTCGGCGTGATTCGTCTTGGTTTCTATCCATTTAGCTCTTTTGGGCTCTATTTGGCTCTATTCGGCAATGTTCGACTCTGCTCTACTCTACTCTTCTATACTCTGCTCGTCTCGACCCTATTCTTTCAGTTCAGTTCTCTTCTGTTCTGTTCTACTGCACTCTATTCTACCCTACCCTACCCTACCCTAACTTAGCCTACTGTAATCTGTTCTATGCTATTCGACACACTTGAATGGAATTCGACCTGATTCGGGTCGTATCGGCTCGATTCATCTCCTTTCTGCTCCATTAAACTCGATTCGGTTCTATTCGGCTCTTTTCCACTCTATTCGGCTCTTTTTGGCAGTATTCGACTCTATTTGACTCTAGTCTACTCGATTCTTTCTGTTCTGTTCTATTCTACTCTATTCTATTCTTCTCTACCCTACCCTAACCTTACCTTCCCCACACTAATCTATTTGATTCGATTCGACACGTTTCAAACGACTCGACATGATTCATCTCGATTCACCTTGAATTTGGTCAATTCGGCTGTATTCAGCTCTGTTTGGCTCTTTTCAGCTCTCTTCAACTCAATTTGACTCTATTCTACTGGACCCGACTCTACTTAATTCTATTCTCTTCTTTCTATTGTGTTCTGTTGTGTTGTAGTCTAGCCTCTCCTGCCGTACCCTCCTCTACTCTAATCTATTCGATTCAACGCATTTCGACGCGATTCCATGTGATTAGGCTTGAATCGGCTCGATTTAGCTCTATTTGGCTCGAATTGGGTCAATTCGTCTCGATTCTGCTCAATTCAGCATAATTAGGCTCGAGTGAACCTTATTCAGCCCTGTTCAGCTCTACTCAACCCTTTCTACTTTATTTGTCTCTATTTGGCTCCATTCAACTCCCTTCCACACCATTCTACTCTTTTCTACTCTATTCTATTCTGTTCTACCCTACCCTACTCTAATCTATTCTAATCGATTCGATTCATCACGATTTGTCTCCTTTCCTCTCCATTCGAATCGATTCGGCTTGAATTGGATCTATTCATCTATATTCTGCACTACCCGACTCTGACTATTCCACTCTACTCAACTCTACTCCGTTCTACTCTTGGTATTCTCTTCTGTTCTACTCTATTCTATTCTTCTGTGCCCTTCCCTACTGAATCCCAGTCTAACCTACACTACTCTAATCTATTCAATTTAATTCGATTCCATTCAGTTTGACACCATTCGACCCGATTTGAGACAATTCGATGGGATTCGGTGAGATTCCGCGAGATTTGATGCGTTTTGGTGGGATTTGATGGAATTCGACGAGATCCGATGCAATAGGATGCAATTAAGTGTGTTTTGGCTCGATTTTGCTGGGTTCAGATTGTCTCTATTTGGCTCATTTCAGCTCCACTAGGCTCCATTCATCCCGAATCTGGTCGACTCAACTCGATTCGGCTCATTTTGGTCATATGTGGTCCTATTCAGCGTTATTCGGCTCTATTCAACTCTTTTCTACCCTATTCATCTCTGTTTGAATCCATTTGACTCCATGCCACACCATTCTATTCCATTCTACACTACTGTATTCTACAAAACCCTCCCCCACCCTAGCCTATCCTCATAGAGAGATAGTATTCTTTTCTAGTCTCCTTTTCTATTTTCTCTATTCCATCCTATGCTACTCTACCATACCCTACACTAAGCTAACCTACCCTGACCTATGCTGTTCTATTCTATTTCCTTCTATTTTCTCTGTTCCACCGTATGCTTCCCTACCCTATGGCTACTCCACTGTACCATACTCTACTACTTTGGGTTACTCAATAAGGGTCCTAATTAAGGGAGTAGTTCGGGCAAGGGTACTCCTTAAGGCAAGTGTACTAGTTCAGGCTACTAGTCAAGGCCAGGGTACTAGTTATGCAAGGGCACTAGTTAAGGCCAGGCTACTAGTTAAGGCATGGTACTTGTTGAGGGTACTGGTTAAGGCAGGGGTACCAGTTCAGGCTACTTGTAAGGACGTACTACTAGTGAAGGCAAGGGTACTAGTGAAGGACTACTGGTTAAGGCAAGGGTACTTGTTAGGACTACTAGTTAAGGCAAGGTACTAGATTAGGCTAAGAGTTCAGGCAAGGGTACTCGTTCAGCTTACTGACTTAGGGTACTCTTCAAGACTAGTTGTCTAGCTACTGCTCTATGCCACTAGTCTAGCTGACTAGTCCAGCTTACTAGTCTAGGCTTCTACTCTAGCCTTCTCTCGTCTACTCTATGTAGTCTACTTGCATCTACCCTAGTCTTCCTATCATAAACTACCCTACCCTAACCTATTCTAATCGATTCCATTTGATTCGATTCAAAGCATTTCGATGCGACCGGACACCATCACGCTTGAGTCGGCTCGATTCCGCAACATCAGCTCGATTCAGCTCGATTTGGCTCGAATCGCTTCAATTCAGCTCGTTTCCACTCGGTTCAGCCTTATTCGGCCCTATTTGGCTCGATTCGACTCTTTTCTACTCTATTTGTCTCTGTTCGACTCCATTTGACTCCACTCTTCTCCATTCTACACTATTCTACTCTACCCTACGATACTCTAATCTATTCGATTGGATGCGATTCTTAGCAATTCGGTGTGATTCATCTCGTTTTGTTTCCATTTGACTCGATTCGGCCAGAATTGGCTCTATTCAGCTATATCCTGCACTCTTTGACTCTATTTGACTCAATTCTACTCTGCTCTACTCTTGTCTGCTTTACTCTCTCTACTCTACCCTACTGTACTATATTCTATCTGTACTATTCTGTTCTATTCTACCCACCCGCCCCTCCCCTACCCTTCCCGAATCTATTTGATTAGATTCGATGTGACGTATTTCCACGCGATTTGACGCGATTAGGCTTGAATCAGCTCGATTCAGTTCGAATCGGCTCTATTCGGCTCGACTTGGCTCCATTTCACTCCGTTCGGCTCGATTAGGCTCGAATTCCATCGATTCTGCTGGATTCTGCTCAATTAGGCCTTATTTGGGCCTATTCGGCCCTATTCTGCTCTATTAGACTCTTTTGTACTCTGTTCATATCTATCCGTCTCTATTGGACTCCGTTCAACTCCATTCTTTCACTATTTTCCTCTCTTCTATTCTACCCTTCCCTACCCTAATCTCTTCTAATCGATTCGATTTGATTTGACGCGATTCGAAGCAACCGGACGTGATTCGTCTCGTTTTTGTCTCCACTCGGCTCAATTCGGCTATGTTCTCTCTCTTTGACTCTATTCTATTCTGTTGTATTCTTTCTGTTCTGTTCTATTCTCTCCTATTCTGTTGTACTCTATTCTATTCTACCCTACCCGACCCAACGGCACCCCACCCGACCTACCCTACTTTAATCTATTGGATTCAATTCGATTCCGTGCAAAGCGATTTGATAGGACTTGACTGATTCGGCCAAATCTGAAGGGATTTGATGAGATTCCATGCGACTCGACGTGATTCAGTAGGATTCTCTGAGGTTTGACGCAATTCGAAGTTATTCGACGTGATTCGATGGGATTCGACAGGATATGAAGCGATTTGACCTTGTTTGATTCAAAACGATGTGACTCGACTCGATTCGACCTGATTCGATTCGACGCTGTTCGATGACAGTCAGTGCGATTCTGCTTGATTCCACTCGATTAGGTGTGTTCGGCAGTATACAGCTCTTTTCGGCTGTCTTCAGCTCCATTCGTCTCTATTCAGCTATTCGGCTCTATTCGACTGTATTCGACTCTACTCTTTCCACTCGATTCTACTCGATTCTATTCCTTCTATCTGTTCTAATCTCTTCTATTCCACTCTACTCTGTTCTATTCTCCCCTCCCCTCCCCTCCCCTTCTCTAATCTATACGTCTCGATTGGATTTGACGCGTGAACGCGATTCGAGGCGATGAAGCTTGAATCGGCTCGATTCGGCTCGATTTGGCTCTATTCGGCTCAGTTAGGCTCCATTCAGCTTGTTTTGGCTTGAATCGCTTCGAATCTGCTCGATTTGGCCTTCTTCGGCCCTATTCTGCTCTATTCGACTCTTTTCTACTCTATTCGTTTCTATTTGACTCCATTCTACTCCATTCTATTCATTCCACACTATTCTACACTATTCTACTCTATTCTGCTCTACCTACCCAACACCACCCTAATTTACTCTACTTGCTTCTCCACGATTCCTCTCATTTTGTCTGCATTTGGCTCTATTCAGCTCTATTCTACTCTTCTCTACTCTATTGTATTGTTTCTACTCTGTTCTGTACTATTCTACTCTATTCTACCCTACCCTATGCTACCCAACTCTAAGGTATTGTAATCCACTTGATTGGATTTGATTTCAACCCATTTCGACGCGATTCGCTGGATTTGGCTCTGTTCAAATCTATTCTACTCTACTCTATTCCCCTCTATTCTACTCTAGCCTACTCTTTTCTGTATTCGTTCTGTGTTGTTCTGTTCTATTTTGTTGTGTTCTGTTCTGTTTTATTCTATTCTACTCTATTCAACCCTACTCTAGCCTACCCGAACCTCCCCTAGTCTAGTCTATTCAATTGAATTCGAGAAATTTTGACGCGACTAGGGGCCGAATCGGTGTGATTCATGTCCATTCGGCTCATTTGTCTCGAATAGTGTGGATTCAGCTCGATTAGGCTCGATTTGGCTCCATTAGGCTCGATTCACTGGATTCGGCTCGATTTCGCTCAATTCAGCTCGATTTGGCCCTCTTTGGCCCTCTTCGGCTCTCTTCAGCTCTTTCTACTCTACTCGATTCCATTGCACACCATTCTACTCCATTCTACGCTCTTCTACTATAAAAAAAAAATACCCTACTGTAATTGATTCGATGGGATTCGACGCCATTCGACGCGATTTGTCTCGTTTCGTCTCCATTCAGCTTGATTCGACTCTGTTCTACTCTACTCTATTCTACTCTACACTATTCTGCTCTGCTCTACCCTTTTCTACTCTATTCTATTGTATCCTTTCCATTCTCTTCTACTGTGTTCAAGTCTACTCTATTCCATCCTACCCTAATCTAATCTATTCTACTGGATTCGATTCCACGCATCTCGATGCGATTCGGCTCAAATCGGCTCCTTTCCACTCCATTCATCCCAATCGGCTCAAATCGGTTCGATTCAGCTCTAATCGGCTCCATTCGGCTCCAGTCAGCTCGAATAGGCTCTATTCAGCTCTATTCGGCTCTATTAGACCTACTCAACTCTATATCTCTTTTCGACTCCATGCTACACCATTCTACTCCATCCTAAACTATTCTCTACTGTATTGTATTGTACTCTACCCTACTGTAGTCTATTCTATTTGATTGATTGAATTGATCAGATTCAATGCAATTCGACGGGATTCGACGCGATACGGCACGATTCCACGGGATTCGGCGTGATTCGTCTTGGTTTCTATCCATTTAGCTCTTTTGGGCTCTATTTGGCTCTATTCGGCAATGTTCGACTCTGCTCTACTCTACTCTTCTATACTCTGCTCGTCTCGACCCTATTCTTTCAGTTCAGTTCTCTTCTGTTCTGTTCTACTACACTCTATTCTACCCTACCCTACCCTACCCTAACTTAGCCTACTGTAATCTGTTCTATGCTATTCGACACACTTGAATGGAATTCGACCTGATTCGGGTCGTATCGGCTCGATTCATCTCCTTTCTGCTCCATTAAACTCGATTCGGTTCTATTCGGCCTCTTTTCCACTCTATTCGGCTCTTTTTGGCAGTATTCGACTCTATTTGACTCTAGTCTACTCGATTCTTTCTGTTCTGTTCTATTCTACTCTATTCTATCTTTCTCTACCCTACCCTAACCTACCTTCCCCACACTAATCTATTTGATTCGATTCGACACGTTTCAAACGACTCGACATGATTCATCTCGATTCACCTTGAATTTGGTCAATTCGCTGTATTCAGCTCTGTTTGGCTCTTTTCAGCTCTCTTCAACTCAATTTGACTCTATTCTACTGGACCCGACTCTACTTAATTCTATTCTCTTCTTTCTATTGTGTTCTGTTGTGTTGTAGTCTAGCCTCTCCTGCCGTACCCTCCTCTACTCTATCTATTCGATTCAACGCATTTCGACGCGATTCCATGTGATTAGGCTTGAATCGGCTCGATTTAGCTCTATTTGGCTCGAATTGGGTCAATTCGTCTCGATTCTGCTCAATTCAGCATAATTAGGCTCGAGTGAACCTTATTCAGCCCTGTTCAGCTCTACTCAACCCTTTCTACTTTATTTGTCTCTATTTGGCTCCATTCAACTCCCTTCCACACCATTCTACTCTTTTCTACTCTATTCTATTCTGTTCTACCCTACCCTACTCTAATCTATTCTAATCGATTCGATTCATCACGATTTGTCTCCTTTCCTCTCCATTCGAATCGATTCGGCTTGAATTGGATCTATTCATCTATATTCTGCACTACCCGACTCTGACTATTCCACTCTACTCAACTCTACTCCGTTCTACTCTTGGTATTCTCTTCTGTTCTACTCTATTCTATTCTTCTGTGCCCTTCCCTACTGAATCCCAGTCTAACCTACACTACTCTAATCTATTCAATTTAATTCGATTCCATTCAGTTTGACACCATTCGACCCGATTTGAGACAATTCGATGGGATTCGGTGAGATTCCGCGAGATTTGATGCGTTTTGGTGGGATTTGATGGAATTCGACGAGATCCGATGCAATAGGATGCAATTAAGTGTGTTTTGGCTCGATTTTGCTGGGTTCAGATTGTCTCTATTTGGCTCATTTCAGCTCCACTAGGCTCCATTCATCCCGAATCTGGTCGACTCAACTCGATTCGGCTCATTTTGGTCATATGTGGTCCTATTCAGCGTTATTCGGCTCTATTCAACTCTTTTCTACCCTATTCATCTCTGTTTGAATCCATTTGACTCCATGCCACACCATTCTATTCCATTCTACACTACTGTATTCTACAAAACCCTCCCCCACCCTAGCCTATCCTAATCTAGTCTGCTCTTTTCTAGTCTCCTTTTCTATTTTCTCTATTCCATCCTATGCTACTCTACCATACCCTACACTAAGCTAACCTACCCTGACCTATGCTGTTCTATTCTATTTCCTTCTATTTTCTCTGTTCCACCGTATGCTTCCCTACCCTATGCTACTCCACTGTACCATACTCTACTACTTTGGGTTACTCAATAAGGGTCCTAATTAAGGGGAGTAGTTCGGGCAAGGGTACTCCTTAAGGCAAGTGTACTAGTTCAGGCTACTAGTCAAGGCCAGGGTACTAGTTATGCAAGGGCACTAGTTAAGGCCAGGCTACTAGTTAAGGCATGGGTACTTGTTGAGGGTACTGGTTAAGGCAAGGGTACCAGTTCAGGCTACTTGTTAAGGACGTACTACTAGTGAAGGCAAGGGTACTAGTGAAGACTACTGGTTAAGGCAAGGGTACTTGTTAGGACTACTAGTTAAGGCAAGGGTACTAGATTAGGCTAAGAGTTCAGGCAAGGGTACTCGTTCAGCTTACTGACTTAGGGTACTCTTCAAGACTAGTTGTCTAGGCTACTGCTCTATGCCACTAGTCTAGCTGACTAGTCCAGCTTACTAGTCTAGGCTTCTACTCTAGCCTTCTCTCGTCTACTCTAATGTAGTCTACTTGCATCTACCCTAGTCTTCCTATCATAAACTACCCTACCCTAACCTATTCTAATCGATTCCATTTGATTCGATTCAAAGCATTTCGATGCGACCGGACACCATCACGCTTGAGTCGGCTCGATTCCGCAACATCAGCTCGATTCAGCTCGATTTGGCTCGAATCGCTTCAATTCAGCTCGTTTCCACTCGGTTCAGCCTTATTCGGCCCTATTTGGCTCGATTCGACTCTTTTCTACTCTATTTGTCTCTGTTCGACTCCATTTGACTCCACTCTTCTCCATTCTACACTATTCTACTCTACCCTACGATACTCTAATCTATTCGATTGGATGCGATTCTTAGCAATTCGGTGTGATTCATCTCGTTTTGTTTCCATTTGACTCGATTCGGCCAGAATTGGCTCTATTCAGCTATATCCTGCACTCTTTGACTCTATTTGACTCAATTCTACTCTGCTCTACTCTTGTCTGCTTTACTCTCTCTACTCTACCCTACTGTACTATATTCTATTCTGTACTATTCTGTTCTATTCTACCCACCCGCCCCTCCCCTACCCTTCCCGAATCTATTTGATTAGATTCGATGTGACGTATTTCCACGCGATTTGACGCGATTAGGCTTGAATCAGCTCGATTCAGTTCGAATCGGCTCTATTCGGCTCGACTTGGCTCCATTTCACTCCGTTCGGCTCGATTAGGCTCGAATTCCATCGATTCTGCTGGATTCTGCTCAATTAGGCCTTATTTGGGCCTATTCGGCCCTATTCTGCTCTATTAGACTCTTTTGTACTCTGTTCATATCTATCCGTCTCTATTGGACTCCGTTCAACTCCATTCTTTCACTATTTTCCTCTCTTCTATTCTACCCTTCCCTACCCTAATCTCTTCTAATCGATTCGATTTGATTTGACGCGATTCGAAGCAACCGGACGTGATTCGTCTCGTTTTGTCTCCACTCGGCTCAATTCGGCTATGTTCTCTCTCTTTGACTCTATTCTATTCTGTTGTATTCTTTCTGTTCTGTTCTATTCTCTCCTATTCTGTTGTACTCTATTCTATTCTACCCTACCCGACCCAACGGCACCCCACCCGAACCTACCCTACTTTAATCTATTGGATTCAATTCGATTCCGTGCAAAGCGATTTGATAGGACTTGACTGGATTCGGCAAATCTGAAGGGATTTGATGAGATTCCATGCGACTCGACGTGATTCAGTAGGATTCTCTGAGGTTTGACGCAATTCGAAGTTATTCGACGTGATTCGATGGGATTCGACAGGATATGAAGCGATTTGACCTTGTTTGATTCAAAACGATGTGACTCGACTCGATTCGACCTGATTCGATTCGACGCTGTTCGATGACAGTCAGTGCGATTCTGCTTGATTCCACTCGATTAGGTGTGATTCGGCAGTATACAGCTCTTTTCGGCTGTCTTCAGCTCCATTCGTCTCTATTCAGCTTATTCGGCTCTATTCGACTGTATTCGACTCTACTCTTTTCCACTCGATTCTACTCGATTCTATTCCTTCTATTCTGTTCTAATCTCTTCTATTCCACTCTACTCTGTTCTATTCTCCCCTCCCCTCCCCTCCCCTTCTCTAATCTATACGTCTCGATTGGATTTGACGCGTTGAACGCGATTCGAGGCGATGAAGCTTGAATCGGCTCGATTCGGCTCGATTTGGCTCTATTCGGCTCAGTTAGGCTCCATTCAGCTTGTTTTGGCTTGAATCGCTTCGAATCTGCTCGATTTGGCCTTCTTCGGCCCTATTCTGCTCTATTCGACTCTTTTCTACTCTATTCGTTTCTATTTGACTCCATTCTACTCCATTCTATTCATTCCACACTATTCTACACTATTCTACTCTATTCTGCTCTACCCTACCCAACACCACCCTAATTTACTCTACTTGCTTCTCCACGATTCCTCTCATTTTGTCTGCATTTGGCTCTATTCAGCTCTATTCTACTCTTCTCTACTCTATTGTATTGTTTCTACTCTGTTCTGTACTATTCTACTCTATTCTACCCTACCCTATGCTACCCAACTCTAAGGTATTGTAATCCACTTGATTGGATTTGATTCAACCCATTTCGACGCGATTCGGCTGGATTTGGCTCTGTTCAAATCTATTCTACTCTACTCTATTCCCCTCTATTCTACTCTAGCCTACTCTTTTCTGTATTCGTTCTGTGTTGTTCTGTTCTATTTTGTTGTGTTCTGTTCTGTTTTATTCTATTCTACTCTATTCTACCCTACTCTAGCCTACCCGAACCTCCCCTAGTCTAGTCTATTCAATTGAATTCGAGAAATTTTGACGCGACTAGGGGCCGAATCGGTGTGATTCATGTCCATTCGGCTCCATTTGTCTCGAATAGTGTGGATTCAGCTCGATTAGGCTCGATTTGGCTCCATTAGGCTCGATTCACTGGATTCGGCTCGATTTCGCTCAATTCAGCTCGATTTGGCCCTCTTTGGCCCTCTTCGGCTCTCTTCAGCTCTTTTCTACTCTACTCGATTCCATTGCACACCATTCTACTCCATTCTACGCTCTTCTACTATAAAAAAAAAATACCCTACTGTAATTGATTCGATGGGATTCGACGCCATTCGACGCGATTTGTCTCGTTTCGTCTCCATTCAGCTTGATTCGACTCTGTTCTACTCTACTCTATTCTACTCTACACTATTCTGCTCTGCTCTACCCTTTTCTACTCTATTCTATTGTATCCTTTCCATTCTCTTCTACTGTGTTCAAGTCTACTCTATTCCATCCTACCCTAATCTAATCTATTCTACTGGATTCGATTCCACGCATCTCGATGCGATTCGGCTCAAATCGGCTCCTTTCCACTCCATTCATCCCCAATCGGCTCAAATCGGTTCGATTCAGCTCTAATCGGCTCCATTCGGCTCCAGTCAGCTCGAATAGGCTCTATTCAGCTCTATTCGGCTCTATTAGACTCTACTCAACTCTATTATCTCTTTTCGACTCCATGCTACACCATTCTACTCCATCCTAAACTATTCTCTACTGTATTGTATTGTACTCTACCCTACTGTAGTCTATTCTATTTGATTGGATTGGAATTGATCAGATTCAATGCAATTCGACGGGATTCGACGCGATACGGCACGATTCCACGGGATTCGGCGTGATTCGTCTTGGTTTCTATCCATTTAGCTCTTTTGGGCTCTATTTGGCTCTATTCGGCAATGTTCGACTCTGCTCTACTCTACTCTTCTATACTCTGCTCGTCTCGACCCTATTCTTTCAGTTCAGTTCTCTTCTGTTCTGTTCTACTACACTCTATTCTACCCTACCCTACCCTACCCTAACTTAGCCTACTGTAATCTGTTCTATGCTATTCGACACACTTGAATGGAATTCGACCTGATTCGGGTCGTATCGGCTCGATTCATCTCCTTTCTGCTCCATTAAACTCGATTCGGTTCTATTCGGCTCTTTTCCACTCTATTCGGCTCTTTTTGGCAGTATTCGACTCTATTTGACTCTAGTCTACTCGATTCTTTCTGTTCTGTTCTATTCTACTCTATTCTATTCTTCTCTACCCTACCCTAACCTTACCTTCCCCACACTAATCTATTTGATTCGATTCGACACGTTTCAAACGACTCGACATGATTCATCTCGATTCACCTTGAATTTGGTCAATTCGGCTGTATTCAGCTCTGTTTGGCTCTTTTCAGCTCTCTTCAACTCAATTTGACTCTATTCTACTGGACCCGACTCTACTTAATTCTATTCTCTTCTTTCTATTGTGTTCTGTTGTGTTGTAGTCTAGCCTCTCCTGCCGTACCCTCCTCTACTCTAATCTATTCGATTCAACGCATTTCGACGCGATTCCATGTGATTAGGCTTGAATCGGCTCGATTTAGCTCTATTTGGCTCGAATTGGGTCAATTCGTCTCGATTCTGCTCAATTCAGCATAATTAGGCTCGAGTGAACCTTATTCAGCCCTGTTCAGCTCTACTCAACCCTTTCTACTTTATTTGTCTCTATTTGGCTCCATTCAACTCCCTTCCACACCATTCTACTCTTTTCTACTCTATTCTATTCTGTTCTACCCTACCCTACTCTAATCTATTCTAATCGATTCGATTCATCACGATTTGTCTCCTTTCCTCTCCATTCGAATCGATTCGGCTTGAATTGGATCTATTCATCTATATTCTGCACTACCCGACTCTGACTATTCCACTCTACTCAACTCTACTCCGTTCTACTCTTGGTATTCTCTTCTGTTCTACTCTATTCTATTCTTCTGTGCCCTTCCCTACTGAATCCCAGTCTAACCTACACTACTCTAATCTATTCAATTTAATTCGATTCCATTCAGTTTGACACCATTCGACCCGATTTGAGACAATTCGATGGGATTCGGTGAGATTCCGCGAGATTTGATGCGTTTTGGTGGGATTTGATGGAATTCGACGAGATCCGATGCAATAGGATGCAATTAAGTGTGTTTTGGCTCGATTTTGCTGGGTTCAGATTGTCTCTATTTGGCTCATTTCAGCTCCACTAGGCTCCATTCATCCCGAATCTGGTCGACTCAACTCGATTCGGCTCATTTTGGTCATATGTGGTCCTATTCAGCGTTATTCGGCTCTATTCAACTCTTTTCTACCCTATTCATCTCTGTTTGAATCCATTTGACTCCATGCCACACCATTCTATTCCATTCTACACTACTGTATTCTACAAAACCCTCCCCCACCCTAGCCTATCCTAATCTAGTCTGCTCTTTTCTAGTCTCCTTTTCTATTTTCTCTATTCCATCCTATGCTACTCTACCATACCCTACACTAAGCTAACCTACCCTGACCTATGCTGTTCTATTCTATTTCCTTCTATTTTCTCTGTTCCACCGTATGCTTCCCTACCCTATGCTACTCCACTGTACCATACTCTACTACTTTGGGTTACTCAATAAGGGTCCTAATTAAGGGGAGTAGTTCGGGCAAGGGTACTCCTTAAGGCAAGTGTACTAGTTCAAGCTACTGGTCAAGGCCAGGGTACTAGTTATGCAAGGGCACTAGTTAAGGCCAGGCTACTAGTTAAGGCATGGGTACTTGTTGAGGGTACTGGTTAAGGCAAGGGTACCAGTTCAGGCTACTTGTTAAGGACGTACTACTAGTGAAGGCAAGGGTACTAGTGAAGACTACTGGTTAAGGCAAGGGTACTTGTTAGGACTACTAGTTAAGGCAAGGGTACTACATTAGGCTAAGAGTTCAGGCAAGGGTACTCGTTCAGCTTACTGACTTAGGGTACTCTTCAAGACTAGTTGTCTAGGCTACTGCTCTATGCCACTAGTCTAGCTGACTAGTCCAGCTTACTAGTCTAGGCTTCTACTCTAGCCTTCTCTCGTCTACTCTAATGTAGTCTACTTGCATCTACCCTAGTCTTCCTATCATAAACTACCCTACCCTAACCTATTCTAATCGATTCCATTTGATTCGATTCAAAGCATTTCGATGCGACCGGACACCATCACGCTTGAGTCGGCTCGATTCCGCAACATCAGCTCGATTCAGCTCGATTTGGCTCGAATCGCTTCAATTCAGCTCGTTTCCACTCGGTTCAGCCTTATTCGGCCCTATTTGGCTCGATTCGACTCTTTTCTACTCTATTTGTCTCTGTTCGACTCCATTTGACTCCACTCTTCTCCATTCTACACTATTCTACTCTACCCTACGATACTCTAATCTATTCGATTGGATGCGATTCTTAGCAATTCGGTGTGATTCATCTCGTTTTGTTTCCATTTGACTCGATTCGGCCAGAATTGGCTCTATTCAGCTATATCCTGCACTCTTTGACTCTATTTGACTCAATTCTACTCTGCTCTACTCTTGTCTGCTTTACTCTCTCTACTCTACCCTACTGTACTATATTATATTCTGTACTATTCTGTTCTATTCTACCCACCCGCCCCTCCCCTACCCTTCCCGAATCTATTTGATTAGATTCGATGTGACGTATTTCCACGCGATTTGACGCGATTAGGCTTGAATCAGCTCGATTCAGTTCGAATCGGCTCTATTCGGCTCGACTTGGCTCCATTTCACTCCGTTCGGCTCGATTAGGCTCGAATTCCATCGATTCTGCTGGATTCTGCTCAATTAGGCCTTATTTGGGCCTATTCGGCCCTATTCTGCTCTATTAGACTCTTTTGTACTCTGTTCATATCTATCCGTCTCTATTGGACTCCGTTCAACTCCATTCTTTCACTATTTTCCTCTCTTCTATTCTACCCTTCCCTACCCTAATCTCTTCTAATCGATTCGATTTGATTTGACGCGATTCGAAGCAACCGGACGTGATTCGTCTCGTTTTGTCTCCACTCGGCTCAATTCGGCTATGTTCTCTCTCTTTGACTCTATTCTATTCTGTTGTATTCTTTCTGTTCTGTTCTATTCTCTCCTATTCTGTTGTACTCTATTCTATTCTACCCTACCCGACCCAACGGCACCCCACCCGAACCTACCCTACTTTAATCTATTGGATTCAATTCGATTCCGTGCAAAGCGATTTGATAGGACTTGACTGGATTCGGCAAATCTGAAGGGATTTGATGAGATTCCATGCGACTCGACGTGATTCAGTAGGATTCTCTGAGGTTTGACGCAATTCGAAGTTATTCGACGTGATTCGATGGGATTCGACAGGATATGAAGCGATTTGACCTTGTTTGATTCAAAACGATGTGACTCGACTCGATTCGACCTGATTCGATTCGACGCTGTTCGATGACAGTCAGTGCGATTCTGCTTGATTCCACTCGATTAGGTGTGATTCGGCAGTATACAGCTCTTTTCGGCTGTCTTCAGCTCCATTCGTCTCTATTCAGCTTATTCGGCTCTATTCGACTGTATTCGACTCTACTCTTTTCCACTCGATTCTACTCGATTCTATTCCTTCTATTCTGTTCTAATCTCTTCTATTCCACTCTACTCTGTTCTATTCTCCCCTCCCCTCCCCTCCCCTTCTCTAATCTATACGTCTCGATTGGATTTGACGCGTTGAACGCGATTCGAGGCGATGAAGCTTGAATCGGCTCGATTCGGCTCGATTTGGCTCTATTCGGCTCAGTTAGGCTCCATTCAGCTTGTTTTGGCTTGAATCGCTTCGAATCTGCTCGATTTGGCCTTCTTCGGCCCTATTCTGCTCTATTCGACTCTTTTCTACTCTATTCGTTTCTATTTGACTCCATTCTACTCCATTCTATTCATTCCACACTATTCTACACTATTCTACTCTATTCTGCTCTACCCTACCCAACACCACCCTAATTTACTCTACTTGCTTCTCCACGATTCCTCTCATTTTGTCTGCATTTGGCTCTATTCAGCTCTATTCTACTCTTCTCTACTCTATTGTATTGTTTCTACTCTGTTCTGTACTATTCTACTCTATTCTACCCTACCCTATGCTACCCAACTCTAAGGTATTGTAATCCACTTGATTGGATTTGATTCAACCCATTTCGACGCGATTCGGCTGGATTTGGCTCTGTTCAAATCTATTCTACTCTACTCTATTCCCCTCTATTCTACTCTAGCCTACTCTTTTCTGTATTCGTTCTGTGTTGTTCTGTTCTATTTTGTTGTGTTCTGTTCTGTTTTATTCTATTCTACTCTATTCTACCCTACTCTAGCCTACCCGAACCTCCCCTAGTCTAGTCTATTCAATTGAATTCGAGAAATTTTGACGCGACTAGGGGCCGAATCGGTGTGATTCATGTCCATTCGGCTCCATTTGTCTCGAATAGTGTGGATTCAGCTCGATTAGGCTCGATTTGGCTCCATTAGGCTCGATTCACTGGATTCGGCTCGATTTCGCTCAATTCAGCTCGATTTGGCCCTCTTTGGCCCTCTTCGGCTCTCTTCAGCTCTTTTCTACTCTACTCGATTCCATTGCACACCATTCTACTCCATTCTACGCTCTTCTACTATAAAAAAAAAATACCCTACTGTAATTGATTCGATGGGATTCGACGCCATTCGACGCGATTTGTCTCGTTTCGTCTCCATTCAGCTTGATTCGACTCTGTTCTACTCTACTCTATTCTACTCTACACTATTCTGCTCTGCTCTACCCTTTTCTACTCTATTCTATTGTATCCTTTCCATTCTCTTCTACTGTGTTCAAGTCTACTCTATTCCATCCTACCCTAATCTAATCTATTCTACTGGATTCGATTCCACGCATCTCGATGCGATTCGGCTCAAATCGGCTCCTTTCCACTCCATTCATCCCCAATCGGCTCAAATCGGTTCGATTCAGCTCTAATCGGCTCCATTCGGCTCCAGTCAGCTCGAATAGGCTCTATTCAGCTCTATTCGGCTCTATTAGACTCTACTCAACTCTATTATCTCTTTTCGACTCCATGCTACACCATTCTACTCCATCCTAAACTATTCTCTACTGTATTGTATTGTACTCTACCCTACTGTAGTCTATTCTATTTGATTGGATTGGAATTGATCAGATTCAATGCAATTCGACGGGATTCGACGCGATACGGCACGATTCCACGGGATTCGGCGTGATTCGTCTTGGTTTCTATCCATTTAGCTCTTTTGGGCTCTATTTGGCTCTATTCGGCAATGTTCGACTCTGCTCTACTCTACTCTTCTATACTCTGCTCGTCTCGACCCTATTCTTTCAGTTCAGTTCTCTTCTGTTCTGTTCTACTGCACTCTATTCTACCCTACCCTACCCTACCCTAACTTAGCCTACTGTAATCTGTTCTATGCTATTCGACACACTTGAATGGAATTCGACCTGATTCGGGTCGTATCGGCTCGATTCATCTCCTTTCTGCTCCATTAAACTCGATTCGGTTCTATTCGGCTCTTTTCCACTCTATTCGGCTCTTTTTGGCAGTATTCGACTCTATTTGACTCTAGTCTACTCGATTCTTTCTGTTCTGTTCTATTCTACTCTATTCTATTCTTCTCTACCCTACCCTAACCTTACCTTCCCCACACTAATCTATTTGATTCGATTCGACACGTTTCAAACGACTCGACATGATTCATCTCGATTCACCTTGAATTTGGTCAATTCGGCTGTATTCAGCTCTGTTTGGCTCTTTTCAGCTCTCTTCAACTCAATTTGACTCTATTCTACTGGACCCGACTCTACTTAATTCTATTCTCTTCTTTCTATTGTGTTCTGTTGTGTTGTAGTCTAGCCTCTCCTGCCGTACCCTCCTCTACTCTAATCTATTCGATTCAACGCATTTCGACGCGATTCCATGTGATTAGGCTTGAATCGGCTCGATTTAGCTCTATTTGGCTCGAATTGGGTCAATTCGTCTCGATTCTGCTCAATTCAGCATAATTAGGCTCGAGTGAACCTTATTCAGCCCTGTTCAGCTCTACTCAACCCTTTCTACTTTATTTGTCTCTATTTGGCTCCATTCAACTCCCTTCCACACCATTCTACTCTTTTCTACTCTATTCTATTCTGTTCTACCCTACCCTACTCTAATCTATTCTAATCGATTCGATTCATCACGATTTGTCTCCTTTCCTCTCCATTCGAATCGATTCGGCTTGAATTGGATCTATTCATCTATATTCTGCACTACCCGACTCTGACTATTCCACTCTACTCAACTCTACTCCGTTCTACTCTTGGTATTCTCTTCTGTTCTACTCTATTCTATTCTTCTGTGCCCTTCCCTACTGAATCCCAGTCTAACCTACACTACTCTAATCTATTCAATTTAATTCGATTCCATTCAGTTTGACACCATTCGACCCGATTTGAGACAATTCGATGGGATTCGGTGAGATTCCGCGAGATTTGATGCGTTTTGGTGGGATTTGATGGAATTCGACGAGATCCGATGCAATAGGATGCAATTAAGTGTGTTTTGGCTCGATTTTGCTGGGTTCAGATTGTCTCTATTTGGCTCATTTCAGCTCCACTAGGCTCCATTCATCCCGAATCTGGTCGACTCAACTCGATTCGGCTCATTTTGGTCATATGTGGTCCTATTCAGCGTTATTCGGCTCTATTCAACTCTTTTCTACCCTATTCATCTCTGTTTGAATCCATTTGACTCCATGCCACACCATTCTATTCCATTCTACACTACTGTATTCTACAAAACCCTCCCCCACCCTAGCCTATCCTAATCTAGTCTGCTCTTTTCTAGTCTCCTTTTCTATTTTCTCTATTCCATCCTATGCTACTCTACCATACCCTACACTAAGCTAACCTACCCTGACCTATGCTGTTCTATTCTATTTCCTTCTATTTTCTCTGTTCCACCGTATGCTTCCCTACCCTATGCTACTCCACTGTACCATACTCTACTACTTTGGGTTACTCAATAAGGGTCCTAATTAAGGGGAGTAGTTCGGGCAAGGGTACTCCTTAAGGCAAGTGTACTAGTTCAGGCTACTAGTCAAGGCCAGGGTACTAGTTATGCAAGGGCACTAGTTAAGGCCAGGCTACTAGTTAAGGCATGGGTACTTGTTGAGGGTACTGGTTAAGGCAAGGGTACCAGTTCAGGCTACTTGTTAAGGACGTACTACTAGTGAAGGCAAGGGTACTAGTGAAGACTACTGGTTAAGGCAAGGGTACTTGTTAGGACTACTAGTTAAGGCAAGGGTACTAGATTAGGCTAAGAGTTCAGGCAAGGGTACTCGTTCAGCTTACTGACTTAGGGTACTCTTCAAGACTAGTTGTCTAGGCTACTGCTCTATGCCACTAGTCTAGCTGACTAGTCCAGCTTACTAGTCTAGGCTTCTACTCTAGCCTTCTCTCGTCTACTCTAATGTAGTCTACTTGCATCTACCCTAGTCTTCCTATCATAAACTACCCTACCCTAACCTATTCTAATCGATTCCATTTGATTCGATTCAAAGCATTTCGATGCGACCGGACACCATCACGCTTGAGTCGGCTCGATTCCGCAACATCAGCTCGATTCAGCTCGATTTGGCTCGAATCGCTTCAATTCAGCTCGTTTCCACTCGGTTCAGCCTTATTCGGCCCTATTTGGCTCGATTCGACTCTTTTCTACTCTATTTGTCTCTGTTCGACTCCATTTGACTCCACTCTTCTCCATTCTACACTATTCTACTCTACCCTACGATACTCTAATCTATTCGATTGGATGCGATTCTTAGCAATTCGGTGTGATTCATCTCGTTTTGTTTCCATTTGACTCGATTCGGCCAGAATTGGCTCTATTCAGCTATATCCTGCACTCTTTGACTCTATTTGACTCAATTCTACTCTGCTCTACTCTTGTCTGCTTTACTCTCTCTACTCTACCCTACTGTACTATATTATATTCTGTACTATTCTGTTCTATTCTACCCACCCGCCCCTCCCCTACCCTTCCCGAATCTATTTGATTAGATTCGATGTGACGTATTTCCACGCGATTTGACGCGATTAGGCTTGAATCAGCTCGATTCAGTTCGAATCGGCTCTATTCGGCTCGACTTGGCTCCATTTCACTCCGTTCGGCTCGATTAGGCTCGAATTCCATCGATTCTGCTGGATTCTGCTCAATTAGGCCTTATTTGGGCCTATTCGGCCCTATTCTGCTCTATTAGACTCTTTTGTACTCTGTTCATATCTATCCGTCTCTATTGGACTCCGTTCAACTCCATTCTTTCACTATTTTCCTCTCTTCTATTCTACCCTTCCCTACCCTAATCTCTTCTAATCGATTCGATTTGATTTGACGCGATTCGAAGCAACCGGACGTGATTCGTCTCGTTTTGTCTCCACTCGGCTCAATTCGGCTATGTTCTCTCTCTTTGACTCTATTCTATTCTGTTGTATTCTTTCTGTTCTGTTCTATTCTCTCCTATTCTGTTGTACTCTATTCTATTCTACCCTACCCGACCCAACGGCACCCCACCCGAACCTACCCTACTTTAATCTATTGGATTCAATTCGATTCCGTGCAAAGCGATTTGATAGGACTTGACTGGATTCGGCAAATCTGAAGGGATTTGATGAGATTCCATGCGACTCGACGTGATTCAGTAGGATTCTCTGAGGTTTGACGCAATTCGAAGTTATTCGACGTGATTCGATGGGATTCGACAGGATATGAAGCGATTTGACCTTGTTTGATTCAAAACGATGTGACTCGACTCGATTCGACCTGATTCGATTCGACGCTGTTCGATGACAGTCAGTGCGATTCTGCTTGATTCCACTCGATTAGGTGTGATTCGGCAGTATACAGCTCTTTTCGGCTGTCTTCAGCTCCATTCGTCTCTATTCAGCTTATTCGGCTCTATTCGACTGTATTCGACTCTACTCTTTTCCACTCGATTCTACTCGATTCTATTCCTTCTATTCTGTTCTAATCTCTTCTATTCCACTCTACTCTGTTCTATTCTCCCCTCCCCTCCCCTCCCCTTCTCTAATCTATACGTCTCGATTGGATTTGACGCGTTGAACGCGATTCGAGGCGATGAAGCTTGAATCGGCTCGATTCGGCTCGATTTGGCTCTATTCGGCTCAGTTAGGCTCCATTCAGCTTGTTTTGGCTTGAATCGCTTCGAATCTGCTCGATTTGGCCTTCTTCGGCCCTATTCTGCTCTATTCGACTCTTTTCTACTCTATTCGTTTCTATTTGACTCCATTCTACTCCATTCTATTCATTCCACACTATTCTACACTATTCTACTCTATTCTGCTCTACCCTACCCAACACCACTCTAATTTACTCTACTTGCTTCTCCACGATTCCTCTCATTTTGTCTGCATTTGGCTCTATTCAGCTCTATTCTACTCTTCTCTACTCTATTGTATTGTTTCTACTCTGTTCTGTACTATTCTACTCTATTCTACCCTACCCTATGCTACCCAACTCTAAGGTATTGTAATCCACTTGATTGGATTTGATTCAACCCATTTCGACGCGATTCGGCTGGATTTGGCTCTGTTCAAATCTATTCTACTCTACTCTATTCCCCTCTATTCTACTCTAGCCTACTCTTTTCTGTATTCGTTCTGTGTTGTTCTGTTCTATTTTGTTGTGTTCTGTTCTGTTTTATTCTATTCTACTCTATTCTACCCTACTCTAGCCTACCCGAACCTCCCCTAGTCTAGTCTATTCAATTGAATTCGAGAAATTTTGACGCGACTAGGGGCCGAATCGGTGTGATTCATGTCCATTCGGCTCCATTTGTCTCGAATAGTGTGGATTCAGCTCGATTAGGCTCGATTTGGCTCCATTAGGCTCGATTCACTGGATTCGGCTCGATTTCGCTCAATTCAGCTCGATTTGGCCCTCTTTGGCCCTCTTCGGCTCTCTTCAGCTCTTTTCTACTCTACTCGATTCCATTGCACACCATTCTACTCCATTCTACGCTCTTCTACTATAAAAAAAAATACCCTACTGTAATTGATTCGATGGGATTCGACGCCATTCGACGCGATTTGTCTCGTTTCGTCTCCATTCAGCTTGATTCGACTCTGTTCTACTCTACTCTATTCTACTCTACACTATTCTGCTCTGCTCTACCCTTTTCTACTCTATTCTATTGTATCCTTTCCATTCTCTTCTACTGTGTTCAAGTCTACTCTATTCCATCCTACCCTAATCTAATCTATTCTACTGGATTCGATTCCACGCATCTCGATGCGATTCGGCTCAAATCGGCTCCTTTCCACTCCATTCATCCCCAATCGGCTCAAATCGGTTCGATTCAGCTCTAATCGGCTCCATTCGGCTCCAGTCAGCTCGAATAGGCTCTATTCAGCTCTATTCGGCTCTATTAGACTCTACTCAACTCTATTATCTCTTTTCGACTCCATGCTACACCATTCTACTCCATCCTAAACTATTCTCTACTGTATTGTATTGTACTCTACCCTACTGTAGTCTATTCTATTTGATTGGATTGGAATTGATCAGATTCAATGCAATTCGACGGGATTCGACGCGATACGGCACGATTCCACGGGATTCGGCGTGATTCGTCTTGGTTTCTATCCATTTAGCTCTTTTGGGCTCTATTTGGCTCTATTCGGCAATGTTCGACTCTGCTCTACTCTACTCTTCTATACTCTGCTCGTCTCGACCCTATTCTTTCAGTTCAGTTCTCTTCTGTTCTGTTCTACTGCACTCTATTCTACCCTACCCTACCCTACCCTAACTTAGCCTACTGTAATCTGTTCTATGCTATTCGACACACTTGAATGGAATTCGACCTGATTCGGGTCGTATCGGCTCGATTCATCTCCTTTCTGCTCCATTAAACTCGATTCGGTTCTATTCGGCTCTTTTCCACTCTATTCGGCTCTTTTTGGCAGTATTCGACTCTATTTGACTCTAGTCTACTCGATTCTTTCTGTTCTGTTCTATTCTACTCTATTCTATTCTTCTCTACCCTACCCTAACCTTACCTTCCCCACACTAATCTATTTGATTCGATTCGACACGTTTCAAACGACTCGACATGATTCATCTCGATTCACCTTGAATTTGGTCAATTCGGCTGTATTCAGCTCTGTTTGGCTCTTTTCAGCTCTCTTCAACTCAATTTGACTCTATTCTACTGGACCCGACTCTACTTAATTCTATTCTCTTCTTTCTATTGTGTTCTGTTGTGTTGTAGTCTAGCCTCTCCTGCCGTACCCTCCTCTACTCTAATCTATTCGATTCAACGCATTTCGACGCGATTCCATGTGATTAGGCTTGAATCGGCTCGATTTAGCTCTATTTGGCTCGAATTGGGTCAATTCGTCTCGATTCTGCTCAATTCAGCATAATTAGGCTCGAGTGAACCTTATTCAGCCCTGTTCAGCTCTACTCAACCCTTTCTACTTTATTTGTCTCTATTTGGCTCCATTCAACTCCCTTCCACACCATTCTACTCTTTTCTACTCTATTCTATTCTGTTCTACCCTACCCTACTCTAATCTATTCTAATCGATTCGATTCATCACGATTTGTCTCCTTTCCTCTCCATTCGAATCGATTCGGCTTGAATTGGATCTATTCATCTATATTCTGCACTACCCGACTCTGACTATTCCACTCTACTCAACTCTACTCCGTTCTACTCTTGGTATTCTCTTCTGTTCTACTCTATTCTATTCTTCTGTGCCCTTCCCTACTGAATCCCAGTCTAACCTACACTACTCTAATCTATTCAATTTAATTCGATTCCATTCAGTTTGACACCATTCGACCCGATTTGAGACAATTCGATGGGATTCGGTGAGATTCCGCGAGATTTGATGCGTTTTGGTGGGATTTGATGGAATTCGACGAGATCCGATGCAATAGGATGCAATTAAGTGTGTTTTGGCTCGATTTTGCTGGGTTCAGATTGTCTCTATTTGGCTCATTTCAGCTCCACTAGGCTCCATTCATCCCGAATCTGGTCGACTCAACTCGATTCGGCTCATTTTGGTCATATGTGGTCCTATTCAGCGTTATTCGGCTCTATTCAACTCTTTTCTACCCTATTCATCTCTGTTTGAATCCATTTGACTCCATGCCACACCATTCTATTCCATTCTACACTACTGTATTCTACAAAACCCTCCCCCACCCTAGCCTATCCTAATCTAGTCTGCTCTTTTCTAGTCTCCTTTTCTATTTTCTCTATTCCATCCTATGCTACTCTACCATACCCTACACTAAGCTAACCTACCCTGACCTATGCTGTTCTATTCTATTTCCTTCTATTTTCTCTGTTCCACCGTATGCTTCCCTACCCTATGCTACTCCACTGTACCATACTCTACTACTTTGGGTTACTCAATAAGGGTCCTAATTAAGGGGAGTAGTTCGGGCAAGGGTACTCCTTAAGGCAAGTGTACTAGTTCAGGCTACTAGTCAAGGCCAGGGTACTAGTTATGCAAGGGCACTAGTTAAGGCCAGGCTACTAGTTAAGGCATGGGTACTTGTTGAGGGTACTGGTTAAGGCAAGGGTACCAGTTCAGGCTACTTGTTAAGGACGTACTACTAGTGAAGGCAAGGGTACTAGTGAAGACTACTGGTTAAGGCAAGGGTACTTGTTAGGACTACTAGTTAAGGCAAGGGTACTAGATTAGGCTAAGAGTTCAGGCAAGGGTACTCGTTCAGCTTACTGACTTAGGGTACTCTTCAAGACTAGTTGTCTAGGCTACTGCTCTATGCCACTAGTCTAGCTGACTAGTCCAGCTTACTAGTCTAGGCTTCTACTCTAGCCTTCTCTCGTCTACTCTAATGTAGTCTACTTGCATCTACCCTAGTCTTCCTATCATAAACTACCCTACCCTAACCTATTCTAATCGATTCCATTTGATTCGATTCAAAGCATTTCGATGCGACCGGACACCATCACGCTTGAGTCGGCTCGATTCCGCAACATCAGCTCGATTCAGCTCGATTTGGCTCGAATCGCTTCAATTCAGCTCGTTTCCACTCGGTTCAGCCTTATTCGGCCCTATTTGGCTCGATTCGACTCTTTTCTACTCTATTTGTCTCTGTTCGACTCCATTTGACTCCACTCTTCTCCATTCTACACTATTCTACTCTACCCTACGATACTCTAATCTATTCGATTGGATGCGATTCTTAGCAATTCGGTGTGATTCATCTCGTTTTGTTTCCATTTGACTCGATTCGGCCAGAATTGGCTCTATTCAGCTATATCCTGCACTCTTTGACTCTATTTGACTCAATTCTACTCTGCTCTACTCTTGTCTGCTTTACTCTCTCTACTCTACCCTACTGTACTATATTATATTCTGTACTATTCTGTTCTATTCTACCCACCCGCCCCTCCCCTACCCTTCCCGAATCTATTTGATTAGATTCGATGTGACGTATTTCCACGCGATTTGACGCGATTAGGCTTGAATCAGCTCGATTCAGTTCGAATCGGCTCTATTCGGCTCGACTTGGCTCCATTTCACTCCGTTCGGCTCGATTAGGCTCGAATTCCATCGATTCTGCTGGATTCTGCTCAATTAGGCCTTATTTGGGCCTATTCGGCCCTATTCTGCTCTATTAGACTCTTTTGTACTCTGTTCATATCTATCCGTCTCTATTGGACTCCGTTCAACTCCATTCTTTCACTATTTTCCTCTCTTCTATTCTACCCTTCCCTACCCTAATCTCTTCTAATCGATTCGATTTGATTTGACGCGATTCGAAGCAACCGGACGTGATTCGTCTCGTTTTGTCTCCACTCGGCTCAATTCGGCTATGTTCTCTCTCTTTGACTCTATTCTATTCTGTTGTATTCTTTCTGTTCTGTTCTATTCTCTCCTATTCTGTTGTACTCTATTCTATTCTACCCTACCCGACCCAACGGCACCCCACCCGAACCTACCCTACTTTAATCTATTGGATTCAATTCGATTCCGTGCAAAGCGATTTGATAGGACTTGACTGGATTCGGCAAATCTGAAGGGATTTGATGAGATTCCATGCGACTCGACGTGATTCAGTAGGATTCTCTGAGGTTTGACGCAATTCGAAGTTATTCGACGTGATTCGATGGGATTCGACAGGATATGAAGCGATTTGACCTTGTTTGATTCAAAACGATGTGACTCGACTCGATTCGACCTGATTCGATTCGACGCTGTTCGATGACAGTCAGTGCGATTCTGCTTGATTCCACTCGATTAGGTGTGATTCGGCAGTATACAGCTCTTTTCGGCTGTCTTCAGCTCCATTCGTCTCTATTCAGCTTATTCGGCTCTATTCGACTGTATTCGACTCTACTCTTTTCCACTCGATTCTACTCGATTCTATTCCTTCTATTCTGTTCTAATCTCTTCTATTCCACTCTACTCTGTTCTATTCTCCCCTCCCCTCCCCTCCCCTTCTCTAATCTATACGTCTCGATTGGATTTGACGCGTTGAACGCGATTCGAGGCGATGAAGCTTGAATCGGCTCGATTCGGCTCGATTTGGCTCTATTCGGCTCAGTTAGGCTCCATTCAGCTTGTTTTGGCTTGAATCGCTTCGAATCTGCTCGATTTGGCCTTCTTCGGCCCTATTCTGCTCTATTCGACTCTTTTCTACTCTATTCGTTTCTATTTGACTCCATTCTACTCCATTCTATTCATTCCACACTATTCTACACTATTCTACTCTATTCTGCTCTACCCTACCCAACACCACTCTAATTTACTCTACTTGCTTCTCCACGATTCCTCTCATTTTGTCTGCATTTGGCTCTATTCAGCTCTATTCTACTCTTCTCTACTCTATTGTATTGTTTCTACTCTGTTCTGTACTATTCTACTCTATTCTACCCTACCCTATGCTACCCAACTCTAAGGTATTGTAATCCACTTGATTGGATTTGATTCAACCCATTTCGACGCGATTCGGCTGGATTTGGCTCTGTTCAAATCTATTCTACTCTACTCTATTCCCCTCTATTCTACTCTAGCCTACTCTTTTCTGTATTCGTTCTGTGTTGTTCTGTTCTATTTTGTTGTGTTCTGTTCTGTTTTATTCTATTCTACTCTATTCTACCCTACTCTAGCCTACCCGAACCTCCCCTAGTCTAGTCTATTCAATTGAATTCGAGAAATTTTGACGCGACTAGGGGCCGAATCGGTGTGATTCATGTCCATTCGGCTCCATTTGTCTCGAATAGTGTGGATTCAGCTCGATTAGGCTCGATTTGGCTCCATTAGGCTCGATTCACTGGATTCGGCTCGATTTCGCTCAATTCAGCTCGATTTGGCCCTCTTTGGCCCTCTTCGGCTCTCTTCAGCTCTTTTCTACTCTACTCGATTCCATTGCACACCATTCTACTCCATTCTACGCTCTTCTACTATAAAAAAAAAATACCCTACTGTAATTGATTCGATGGGATTCGACGCCATTCGACGCGATTTGTCTCGTTTCGTCTCCATTCAGCTTGATTCGACTCTGTTCTACTCTACTCTATTCTACTCTACACTATTCTGCTCTGCTCTACCCTTTTCTACTCTATTCTATTGTATCCTTTCCATTCTCTTCTACTGTGTTCAAGTCTACTCTATTCCATCCTACCCTAATCTAATCTATTCTACTGGATTCGATTCCACGCATCTCGATGCGATTCGGCTCAAATCGGCTCCTTTCCACTCCATTCATCCCCAATCGGCTCAAATCGGTTCGATTCAGCTCTAATCGGCTCCATTCGGCTCCAGTCAGCTCGAATAGGCTCTATTCAGCTCTATTCGGCTCTATTAGACTCTACTCAACTCTATTATCTCTTTTCGACTCCATGCTACACCATTCTACTCCATCCTAAACTATTCTCTACTGTATTGTATTGTACTCTACCCTACTGTAGTCTATTCTATTTGATTGGATTGGAATTGATCAGATTCAATGCAATTCGACGGGATTCGACGCGATACAGCACGATTCCACGGGATTCGGCGTGATTCGTCTTGGTTTCTATCCATTTAGCTCTTTTGGGCTCTATTTGGCTCTATTCGGCAATGTTCGACTCTGCTCTACTCTACTCTTCTATACTCTGCTCGTCTCGACCCTATTCTTTCAGTTCAGTTCTCTTCTGTTCTGTTCTACTGCACTCTATTCTACCCTACCCTACCCTACCCTAACTTAGCCTACTGTAATCTGTTCTATGCTATTCGACACACTTGAATGGAATTCGACCTGATTCGGGTCATATCGGCTCGATTCATCTCCTTTCTGCTCCATTAAACTCGATTCGGTTCTATTCGGCTCTTTTCCACTCTATTCGGCTCTTTTTGGCAGTATTCGACTCTATTTGACTCTAGTCTACTCGATTCTTTCTGTTCTGTTCTATTCTACTCTATTCTATTCTTCTCTACCCTACCCTAACCTTACCTTCCCCACACTAATCTATTTGATTCGATTCGACACGTTTCAAACGACTCGACATGATTCATCTCGATTCACCTTGAATTTGGTCAATTCGGCTGTATTCAGCTCTGTTTGGCTCTTTTCAGCTCTCTTCAACTCAATTTGACTCTATTCTACTGGACCCGACTCTACTTAATTCTATTCTCTTCTTTCTATTGTGTTCTGTTGTGTTGTAGTCTAGCCTCTCCTGCCGTACCCTCCTCTACTCTAATCTATTCGATTCAACGCATTTCGACGCGATTCCATGTGATTAGGCTTGAATCGGCTCGATTTAGCTCTATTTGGCTCGAATTGGGTCAATTCGTCTCGATTCTGCTCAATTCAGCATAATTAGGCTCGAGTGAACCTTATTCAGCCCTGTTCAGCTCTACTCAACCCTTTCTACTTTATTTGTCTCTATTTGGCTCCATTCAACTCCCTTCCACACCATTCTACTCTTTTCTACTCTATTCTATTCTGTTCTACCCTACCCTACTCTAATCTATTCTAATCGATTCGATTCATCACGATTTGTCTCCTTTCCTCTCCATTCGAATCGATTCGGCTTGAATTGGATCTATTCATCTATATTCTGCACTACCCGACTCTGACTATTCCACTCTACTCAACTCTACTCCGTTCTACTCTTGGTATTCTCTTCTGTTCTACTCTATTCTATTCTTCTGTGCCCTTCCCTACTGAATCCCAGTCTAACCTACACTACTCTAATCTATTCAATTTAATTCGATTCCATTCAGTTTGACACCATTCGACCCGATTTGAGACAATTCGATGGGATTCGGTGAGATTCCGCGAGATTTGATGCGTTTTGGTGGGATTTGATGGAATTCGACGAGATCCGATGCAATAGGATGCAATTAAGTGTGTTTTGGCTCGATTTTGCTGGGTTCAGATTGTCTCTATTTGGCTCATTTCAGCTCCACTAGGCTCCATTCATCCCGAATCTGGTCGACTCAACTCGATTCGGCTCATTTTGGTCATATGTGGTCCTATTCAGCGTTATTCGGCTCTATTCAACTCTTTTCTACTCTATTCATCTCTGTTTGAATCCATCTGACTCCATGCCACACCATTCTATTCCATTCTACACTACTGTATTCTACAAAACCCTCCCCCACCCTAGCCTATCCTAATCTAGTCTGCTCTTTTCTAGTCTCCTTTTCTATTTTCTCTATTCCATCCTATGCTACTCTACCATACCCTACACTAAGCTAACCTACCCTGACCTATGCTGTTCTATTCTATTTCCTTCTATTTTCTCTGTTCCACCGTATGCTTCCCTACCCTATGCTACCCCACCGTACCATACTCTACTACTTTGGGTTACTCAATAAGGGTCCTAATTAAGGGGAGTAGTTCGGGCAAGGGTACTCCTTAAGGCAAGTGTACTAGTTCAGGCTACTAGTCAAGGCCAGGGTACTAGTTATGCAAGGGCACTAGTTAAGGCCAGGCTACTAGTTAAGGCATGGGTACTTGTTGAGGGTACTGGTTAAGGCAAGGGTACCAGTTCAGGCTACTTGTTAAGGACGTACTACTAGTGAAGGCAAGGGTACTAGTGAAGACTACTGGTTAAGGCAAGGGTACTTGTTAGGACTACTAGTTAAGGCAAGGGTACTACATTAGGCTAAGAGTTCAGGCAAGGGTACTCGTTCAGATTACTGACTTAGGGTACTCTTCAAGACTAGTTGTCTAGGCTACTGCTCTATGCCACTAGTCTAGCTGACTAGTCCAGCTTACTAGTCTAGGCTTCTACTCTAGCCTTCTCTCGTCTACTCTAATGTAGTCTACTTGCATCTACCCTAGCCTTCCTATCATAAACTACCCTACCCTAACCTATTCTAATCGATTCCATTTGATTCGATTCAAAGCATTTCGATGCGACCGGACACCATCACGCTTGAGTCGGCTCGGTTCCGCAACATCAGCTCGATTCAGCTCGATTTGGCTCGAATCGCTTCAATTCAGCTCGTTTCCACTCGGTTCAGCCTTATTCGGCCCTATTTGGCTCGATTCGACTCTTTTCTACTCTATTCGTCTCTGTTCGACTCCATTTGACTCCACTCTTCTCCATTCCACGCTATTCTACTCTACCCTACGATACTCTAATCTATTCGATTGGATGCGATTCGGAGCAATTCGGTGTGATTCATCTCGTTTTGTTTCCATTTGACTCGATTCGGCCAGAATTGGCTCTATTCAGCTATATCCTGCACTCTTTGACTCTATTTGACTCAATTCTACTCTGCTCTACTCTTGTCTGCTTTACTCTCTCTACTCTACCCTACTGTACTATATTCTATTCTGTACTACTCTGTTCTATTCTACCCACTCGCCCCTCCCCTACCCTTCCCGAATCTATTTGATTAGATTCGATATGACGTATTTCCACGCGATTTGACGCGACTAGGCTTGAATCAGCTCGATTCAGTTCGAATCGGCTCTATTCAGCTCGACTTGGCTCCATTTCACTCCGTTCGGCTCGATTAGGCTCGAATTCCATCGATTCTGCTGGATTCTGCTCAATTAGGCCTTATTTGGGCCTATTCGGCCCTATTCTGCTCTATTAGACTCTTTTGTACTCTATTCATATCTACCCCTCTCTATTGGACTCCGTTCAACTCCATTCCTCACTATTTTCCTCTCTTCTATTCTACCCTTCCCTACCCTAATCTCTTCTAATCGATTCGATTTGATTTGACGCGATTCGAAGCAACCGGACGTGATTCGTCTCGTTTTGTCTCCACTCGGCTCAATTCGGCTATGTTCTCTCTCTTTGACTCTATTCTATTCTGTTGTATTCTTTCTGTTCTGTTCTATTCTCTCCTATTCTGTTGTACTCTATTCTATTCTACCCTACCCGACCCAACGGCACCCCCCCGAACCTACCCTACTTTAATCTATTGGATTCAATTCGATTCCGTGCAAAGCGATTTGATAGGACTTGACTGGATTCGGCAAATCTGAAGAGATTTGTTGAGATTCCATGCGACTCGACGTGATTCAGTAGGATTCTCTGAGGTTTGACGCAATTCGAAGTTATTCGACGTGATTCGATGGGATTCGACACGATATGAAGCGATTTGACCTTGTTTGATTCAAAACGATGTGACTCGACTCGATTCGACCTGATTCGATTCGACGCTGTTCGGTGACAGTCAGTGCGATTCTGCTTGATTCCACTCGATTAGGTGTGATTCGGCAGTATACAGCTCTTTTCGGCTGTCTTCAGCTCCATTCGTCTCTATTCAGCTTATTCGGCTCTATTCGACTGTATTCGACTCTACTCTTTTCCACTCGATTCTACTCGATTCTATTCCTTCTATTCTGTTCTAATCTCTTCTATTCCACTCTACTCTGTTCTATTCTCCCCTCCCCTCCCCTCCCCTTCTCTAATCTATACGTCTCGATTGGATTTGACGCGTTGAACGCGATTCGAGGCGATGAAGCTTGAATCGGCTCGATTCGGCTCGATTTGGCTCTATTCGGCTCAGTTAGGCTCCATTCAGCTTGGTTTGGCTTGAATCGCTTCGAATCTGCTCGATTTGGCCTTCTTCGGCCCTATTCTGCTCTATTCGACTCTTTTCTACTCTATTCGTTTCTATTTGACTCCATTCTACTCCATTCTATTCATTCCACACTATTCTACTCTATTCTGCTCTACCCTACCCAACACCACTCTAATTTACTCTACTTGCTTCTCCACGATTCCTCTCATTTTGTCTGCATTTGGCTCTATTCAGCTCTATTCTACTCTTCTCTACTCTATTGTATTGTTTCTACTCTGTTCTGTACTATTCTACTCTATTCTACCCTACCCTATGCTACCCAACTCTAAGGTATTGTAATCCACTTGATTGGATTTGATTCAACCCATTTCGACGCGATTCGGCTGGATTTGGCTCTGTTCAAATCTATTCTACTCTACTCTATTCCCCTCTATTCTACTCTAGCCTACTCTTTTCTGTATTCGTTCTGTGTTGTTCTGTTCTATTTTGTTGTGTTCTGTTCTGTTTTATTCTATTCTACTCTATTCTACCCTACTCTAGCCTACCCGAACCTCCCCTAGTCTAGTCTATTCAATTGAATTCGAGAAATTTTGACGCGACTAGGGGCCGAATCGGTGTGATTCATGTCCATTCGGCTCCATTTGTCTCGAATAGTGTGGATTCAGCTCGATTAGGCTCGATTTGGCTCCATTAGGCTCGATTCACTGGATTCGGCTCGATTTCGCTCAATTCAGCTCGATTTGGCCCTCTTTGGCCCTCTTCGGCTCTCTTCAGCTCTTTTCTACTCTACTCGATTCCATTGCACACCATTCTACTCCATTCTACGCTCTTCTACTATAAAAAAAAAATACCCTACTGTAATTGATTCGATGGGATTCGACGCCATTCGACGCGATTTGTCTCGTTTCGTCTCCATTCAGCTTGATTCGACTCTGTTCTACTCTACTCTATTCTACTCTACACTATTCTGCTCTGCTCTACCCTTTTCTACTCTATTCTATTGTATCCTTTCCATTCTCTTCTACTGTGTTCAAGTCTACTCTATTCCATCCTACCCTAATCTAATCTATTCTACTGGATTCGATTCCACGCATCTCGATGCGATTCGGCTCAAATCGGCTCCTTTCCACTCCATTCATCCCCAATCGGCTCAAATCGGTTCGATTCAGCTCTAATCGGCTCCATTCGGCTCCAGTCAGCTCGAATAGGCTCTATTCAGCTCTATTCGGCTCTATTAGACTCTACTCAACTCTATTATCTCTTTTCGACTCCATGCTACACCATTCTACTCCATCCTAAACTATTCTCTACTGTATTGTATTGTACTCTACCCTACTGTAGTCTATTCTATTTGATTGGATTGGAATTGATCAGATTCAATGCAATTCGACGGGATTCGACGCGATACGGCACGATTCCACGGGATTCGGCGTGATTCGTCTTGGTTTCTATCCATTTAGCTCTTTTGGACTCTATTTGGCTCTATTCAGCAATGTTCGACTCTGCTCTACTCTACTCTTCTATACTCTGCTCGTCTCGACCCTATTCTTTCAGTTCAGTTCTCTTCTGTTCTGTTCTACTGCACTCTATTCTACCCTACCCTACCCTACCCTAACTTAGCCTACTGTAATCTGTTCTATGCTATTCGACACACTTGAATGGAATTCGACCTGATTCGGGTCGTATCGGCTCGATTCATCTCCTTTCTGCTCCATTAAACTCGATTCGGTTCTATTCGGCTCTTTTCCACTCTATTCGGCTCTTTTTGGCAGTATTCGACTCTATTTGACTCTAGTCTACTCGATTCTTTCTGTTCTGTTCTATTCTACTCTATTCTATTCTTCTCTACCCTACCCTAACCTTACCTTCCCCACACTAATCTATTTGATTCGATTCGACACGTTTCAAACGACTCGACATGATTCATCTCGATTCACCTTGAATTTGGTCAATTCGGCTGTATTCAGCTCTGTTTGGCTCTTTTCAGCTCTCTTCAACTCAATTTGACTCTATTCTACTGGACCCGACTCTACTTAATTCTATTCTCTTCTTTCTATTGTGTTCTGTTGTGTTGTAGTCTAGCCTCTCCTGCCGTACCCTCCTCTACTCTAATCTATTCGATTCAACGCATTTCGACGCGATTCCATGTGATTAGGCTTGAATCGGCTCGATTTAGCTCTATTTGGCTCGAATTGGGTCAATTCGTCTCGATTCTGCTCAATTCAGCATAATTAGGCTCGAGTGAACCTTATTCAGCCCTGTTCAGCTCTACTCAACCCTTTCTACTTTATTTGTCTCTATTTGGCTCCATTCAACTCCCTTCCACACCATTCTACTCTTTTCTACTCTATTCTATTCTGTTCTACCCTACCCTACTCTAATCTATTCTAATCGATTCGATTCATCACGATTTGTCTCCTTTCCTCTCCATTCGAATCGATTCGGCTTGAATTGGATCTATTCATCTATATTCTGCACTACCCGACTCTGACTATTCCACTCTACTCAACTCTACTCCGTTCTACTCTTGGTATTCTCTTCTGTTCTACTCTATTCTATTCTTCTGTGCCCTTCCCTACTGAATCCCAGTCTAACCTACACTACTCTAATCTATTCAATTTAATTCGATTCCATTCAGTTTGACACCATTCGACCCGATTTGAGACAATTCGATGGGATTCGGTGAGATTCCGCGAGATTTGATGCGTTTTGGTGGGATTTGATGGAATTCGACGAGATCCGATGCAATAGGATGCAATTAAGTGTGTTTTGGCTCGATTTTGCTGGGTTCAGATTGTCTCTATTTGGCTCATTTCAGCTCCACTAGGCTCCATTCATCCCGAATCTGGTCGACTCAACTCGATTCGGCTCATTTTGGTCATATGTGGTCCTATTCAGCGTTATTCGGCTCTATTCAACTCTTTTCTACTCTATTCATCTCTGTTTGAATCCATCTGACTCCATGCCACACCATTCTATTCCATTCTACACTACTGTATTCTACAAAACCCTCCCCCACCCTAGCCTATCCTAATCTAGTCTGCTCTTTTCTAGTCTCCTTTTCTATTTTCTCGATTCCATCCTATGCTACTCTACCATACCCTACACTAAGCTAACCTACCCTGACCTGTGCTGTTCTATTCTATTTCCTTCTATTTTCTCTGTTCCACCGTATGCTTCCCTACCCTATGCTACCCCACCGTACCATACTCTACTACTTTGGGTTACTCAATAAGGGTCCTAATTAAGGGGAGTAGTTCGGGCAAGGGTACTCCTTAAGGCAAGTGTACTAGTTCAGGCTACTAGTCAAGGCCAGGGTACTAGTTATGCAAGGGCACTAGTTAAGGCCAGGCTACTAGTTAAGGCATGGGTACTTGTTGAGGGTACTGGTTAAGGCAAGGGTACCAGTTCAGGCTACTTGTTAAGGACGTACTACTAGTGAAGGCAAGGGTACTAGTGAAGACTACTGGTTAAGGCAAGGGTACTTGTTAGGACTACTAGTTAAGGCAAGGGTACTACATTAGGCTAAGAGTTCAGGCAAGGGTACTCGTTCAGATTACTGACTTAGGGTACTCTTCAAGACTAGTTGTCTAGGCTACTGCTCTATGCCACTAGTCTAGCTGACTAGTCCAGCTTACTAGTCTAGGCTTCTACTCTAGCCTTCTCTCGTCTACTCTAATGTAGTCTACTTGCATCTACCCTAGCCTTCCTATCATAAACTACCCTACCCTAACCTATTCTAATCGATTCCATTTGATTCGATTCAAAGCATTTCGATGCGACCGGACACCATCACGCTTGAGTCGGCTCGGTTCCGCAACATCAGCTCGATTCAGCTCGATTTGGCTCGAATCGCTTCAATTCAGCTCGTTTCCACTCGGTTCAGCCTTATTCGGCCCTATTTGGCTCGATTCGACTCTTTTCTACTCTATTCGTCTCTGTTCGACTCCATTTGACTCCACTCTTCTCCATTCCACGCTATTCTACTCTACCCTACGATACTCTAATCTATTCGATTGGATGCGATTCGGAGCAATTCGGTGTGATTCATCTCGTTTTGTTTCCATTTGACTCGATTCGGCCAGAATTGGCTCTATTCAGCTATATCCTGCACTCTTTGACTCTATTTGACTCAATTCTACTCTGCTCTACTCTTGTCTGCTTTACTCTCTCTACTCTACCCTACTGTACTATATTCTATTCTGTACTACTCTGTTCTATTCTACCCACTCGCCCCTCCCCTACCCTTCCCGAATCTATTTGATTAGATTCGATATGACGTATTTCCACGCGATTTGACGCGACTAGGCTTGAATCAGCTCGATTCAGTTCGAATCGGCTCTATTCGGCTCGACTTGGCTCCATTTCACTCCGTTCGGCTCGATTAGGCTCGAATTCCATCGATTCTGCTGGATTCTGCTCAATTAGGCCTTATTTGGGCCTATTCGGCCCTATTCTGCTCTATTAGACTCTTTTGTACTCTATTCATATCTACCCCTCTCTATTGGACTCCGTTCAACTCCATTCCTCACTATTTTCCTCTCTTCTATTCTACCCTTCCCTACCCTAATCTCTTCTAATCGATTCGATTTGATTTGACGCGATTCGAAGCAACCGGACGTGATTCGTCTCGTTTTGTCTCCACTCGGCTCAATTCGGCTATGTTCTCTCTCTTTGACTCTATTCTATTCTGTTGTATTCTTTCTGTTCTGTTCTATTCTCTCCTATTCTGTTGTACTCTATTCTATTCTACCCTACCCGACCCAACGGCACCCCACCCGAACCTACCCTACTTTAATCTATTGGATTCAATTCGATTCCGTGCAAAGCGATTTGATAGGACTTGACTGGATTCGGCAAATCTGAAGGGATTTGATGAGATTCCATGCGACTCGACGTGATTCAGTAGGATTCTCTGAGGTTTGACGCAATTCGAAGTTATTCGACGTGATTCGATGGGATTCGACAGGATATGAAGCGATTTGACCTTGTTTGATTCAAAACGATGTGACTCGACTCGATTCGACCTGATTCGATTCGACGCTGTTCGGTGACAGTCAGTGCGATTCTGCTTGATTCCACTCGATTAGGTGTGATTCGGCAGTATACAGCTCTTTTCGGCTGTCTTCAGCTCCATTCGTCTCTATTCAGCTTATTCGGCTCTATTCGACTGTATTCGACTCTACTCTTTTCCACTCGATTCTACTCGATTCTATTCCTTCTATTCTGTTCTAATCTCTTCTATTCCACTCTACTCTGTTCTATTCTCCCCTCCCCTCCCCTCCCCTTCTCTAATCTATACGTCTCGATTGGATTTGACGCGTTGAACGCGATTCGAGGCGATGAAGCTTGAATCGGCTCGATTCGGCTCGATTTGGCTCTATTCGGCTCAGTTAGGCTCCATTCAGCTTGGTTTGGCTTGAATCGCTTCGAATCTGCTCGATTTGGCCTTCTTCGGCCCTATTCTGCTCTATTCGACTCTTTTCTACTCTATTCGTTTCTATTTGACTCCATTCTACTCCATTCTATTCATTCCACACTATTCTACACTATTCTACTCTATTCTGCTCTACCCTACCCAACACCACTCTAATTTACTCTACTTGCTTCTCCACGATTCCTCTCATTTTGTCTGCATTTGGCTCTATTCAGCTCTATTCTACTCTTCTCTACTCTATTGTATTGTTTCTACTCTGTTCTGTACTATTCTACTCTATTCTACCCTACCCTATGCTACCCAACTCTAAGGTATTGTAATCCACTTGATTGGATTTGATTCAACCCATTTCGACGCGATTCGGCTGGATTTGGCTCTGTTCAAATCTATTCTACTCTACTCTATTCCCCTCTATTCTACTCTAGCCTACTCTTTTCTGTATTCGTTCTGTGTTGTTCTGTTCTATTTTGTTGTGTTCTGTTCTGTTTTATTCTATTCTACTCTATTCTACCCTACTCTAGCCTACCCGAACCTCCCCTAGTCTAGTCTATTCAATTGAATTCGAGAAATTTTGACGCGACTAGGGGCCGAATCGGTGTGATTCATGTCCATTCGGCTCCATTTGTCTCGAATAGTGTGGATTCAGCTCGATTAGGCTCGATTTGGCTCCATTAGGCTTGATTCACTGGATTCGGCTCGATTTCGCTCAATTCAGCTCGATTTGGCCCTCTTTGGCCCTCTTCGGCTCTCTTCAGCTCTTTTCTACTCTACTCGATTCCATTGCACACCATTCTACTCCATTCTACGCTCTTCTACTATAAAAAAAAATACCCTACTGTAATTGATTCGATGGGATTCGACGCCATTCGACGCGATTTGTCTCGTTTCGTCTCCATTCAGCTTGATTCGACTCTGTTCTACTCTATTCTACTCTACACTATTCTGCTCTGCTCTACCCTTTTCTACTCTATTCTATTGTATCCTTTCCATTCTCTTCTACTGTGTTCAAGTCTACTCTATTCCATCCTACCCTAATCTAATCTATTCTACTGGATTCGATTCCACGCATCTCGATGCGATTCGGCTCAAATCGGCTCCTTTCCACTCCATTCATCCCCAATCGGCTCAAATCGGTTCGATTCAGCTCTAATCGGCTCCATTCGGCTCCAGTCAGCTCGAATAGGCTCTATTCAGCTCTATTCGGCTCTATTAGACTCTACTCAACTCTATTATCTCTTTTCGACTCCATGCTACACCATTCTACTCCATCCTAAACTATTCTCTACTGTATTGTATTGTACTCTACCCTACTGTAGTCTATTCTATTTGATTGGATTGGAATTGATCAGATTCAATGCAATTCGACGGGATTCGACGCGATACGGCACGATTCCACGGGATTCGGCGTGATTCGTCTTGGTTTCTATCCATTTAGCTCTTTTGGGCTCTATTTGGCTCTATTCGGCAATGTTCGACTCTGCTCTACTCTACTCTTCTATACTCTGCTCGTCTCGACCCTATTCTTTCAGTTCAGTTCTCTTCTGTTCTGTTCTACTGCACTCTATTCTACCCTACCCTACCCTACCCTAACTTAGCCTACTGTAATCTGTTCTATGCTATTCGACACACTTGAATGGAATTCGACCTGATTCGGGTCGTATCGGCTCGATTCATCTCCTTTCTGCTCCATTAAACTCGATTCGGTTCTATTCGGCTCTTTTCCACTCTATTCGGCTCTTTTTGGCAGTATTCGACTCTATTTGACTCTAGTCTACTCGATTCTTTCTGTTCTGTTCTATTCTACTCTATTCTATTCTTCTCTACCCTACCCTAACCTTACCTTCCCCACACTAATCTATTTGATTCGATTCGACACGTTTCAAACGACTCGACATGATTCATCTCGATTCACCTTGAATTTGGTCAATTCGGCTGTATTCAGCTCTGTTTGGCTCTTTTCAGCTCTCTTCAACTCAATTTGACTCTATTCTACTGGACCCGACTCTACTTAATTCTATTCTCTTCTTTCTATTGTGTTCTGTTGTGTTGTAGTCTAGCCTCTCCTGCCGTACCCTCCTCTACTCTAATCTATTCGATTCAACGCATTTCGACGCGATTCCATGTGATTAGGCTTGAATCGGCTCGATTTAGCTCTATTTGGCTCGAATTGGGTCAATTCGTCTCGATTCTGCTCAATTCAGCATAATTAGGCTCGAGTGAACCTTATTCAGCCCTGTTCAGCTCTACTCAACCCTTTCTACTTTATTTGTCTCTATTTGGCTCCATTCAACTCCCTTCCACACCATTCTACTCTTTTCTACTCTATTCTATTCTGTTCTACCCTACCCTACTCTAATCTATTCTAATCGATTCGATTCATCACGATTTGTCTCCTTTCCTCTCCATTCGAATCGATTCGGCTTGAATTGGATCTATTCATCTATATTCTGCACTACCCGACTCTGACTATTCCACTCTACTCAACTCTACTCCGTTCTACTCTTGGTATTCTCTTCTGTTCTACTCTATTCTATTCTTCTGTGCCCTTCCCTACTGAATCCCAGTCTAACCTACACTACTCTAATCTATTCAATTTAATTCGATTCCATTCAGTTTGACACCATTCGACCCGATTTGAGACAATTCGATGGGATTCGGTGAGATTCCGCGAGATTTGATGCGTTTTGGTGGGATTTGATGGAATTCGACGAGATCCGATGCAATAGGATGCAATTAAGTGTGTTTTGGCTCGATTTTGCTGGGTTCAGATTGTCTCTATTTGGCTCATTTCAGCTCCACTAGGCTCCATTCATCCCGAATCTGGTCGACTCAACTCGATTCGGCTCATTTTGGTCATATGTGGTCCTATTCAGCGTTATTCGGCTCTATTCAACTCTTTTCTACTCTATTCATCTCTGTTTGAATCCATCTGACTCCATGCCACACCATTCTATTCCATTCTACACTACTGTATTCTACAAAACCCTCCCCCACCCTAGCCTATCCTAATCTAGTCTGCTCTTTTCTAGTCTCCTTTTCTATTTTCTCGATTCCATCCTATGCTACTCTACCATACCCTACACTAAGCTAACCTACCCTGACCTGTGCTGTTCTATTCTATTTCCTTCTATTTTCTCTGTTCCACCGTATGCTTCCCTACCCTATGCTACCCCACCGTACCATACTCTACTACTTTGGGTTACTCAATAAGGGTCCTAATTAAGGGGAGTAGTTCGGGCAAGGGTACTCCTTAAGGCAAGTGTACTAGTTCAGGCTACTAGTCAAGGCCAGGGTACTAGTTATGCAAGGGCACTAGTTAAGGCCAGGCTACTAGTTAAGGCATGGGTACTTGTTGAGGGTACTGGTTAAGGCAAGGGTACCAGTTCAGGCTACTTGTTAAGGACGTACTACTAGTGAAGGCAAGGGTACTAGTGAAGACTACTGGTTAAGGCAAGGGTACTTGTTAGGACTACTAGTTAAGGCAAGGGTACTACATTAGGCTAAGAGTTCAGGCAAGGGTACTCGTTCAGATTACTGACTTAGGGTACTCTTCAAGACTAGTTGTCTAGGCTACTGCTCTATGCCACTAGTCTAGCTGACTAGTCCAGCTTACTAGTCTAGGCTTCTACTCTAGCCTTCTCTCGTCTACTCTAATGTAGTCTACTTGCATCTACCCTAGCCTTCCTATCATAAACTACCCTACCCTAACCTATTCTAATCGATTCCATTTGATTCGATTCAAAGCATTTCGATGCGACCGGACACCATCACGCTTGAGTCGGCTCGGTTCCGCAACATCAGCTCGATTCAGCTCGATTTGGCTCGAATCGCTTCAATTCAGCTCGTTTCCACTCGGTTCAGCCTTATTCGGCCCTATTTGGCTCGATTCGACTCTTTTCTACTCTATTTGTCTCTGTTCGACTCCATTTGACTCCACTCTTCTCCATTCTACGCTATTCTACTCTACCCTACGATACTCTAATCTATTCGATTGGATGCGATTCGGAGCAATTCGGTGTGATTCATCTCGTTTTGTTTCCATTTGACTCGATTCGGCCAGAATTGGCTCTATTCAGCTATATCCTGCACTCTTTGACTCTATTTGACTCAATTCTACTCTGCTCTACTCTTGTCTGCTTTACTCTCTCTACTCTACCCTACTGTACTATATTCTATTCTGTACTACTCTGTTCTATTCTACCCACTCGCCCCTCCCCTACCCTTCCCGAATCTATTTGATTAGATTCGATATGACGTATTTCCACGCGATTTGACGCGACTAGGCTTGAATCAGCTCGATTCAGTTCGAATCGGCTCTATTCGGCTCGACTTGGCTCCATTTCACTCCGTTCGGCTCGATTAGGCTCGAATTCCATCGATTCTGCTGGATTCTGCTCAATTAGGCCTTATTTGGGCCTATTCGGCCCTATTCTGCTCTATTAGACTCTTTTGTACTCTATTCATATCTACCCCTCTCTATTGGACTCCGTTCAACTCCATTCCTCACTATTTTCCTCTCTTCTATTCTACCCTTCCCTACCCTAATCTCTTCTAATCGATTCGATTTGATTTGACGCGATTCGAAGCAACCGGACGTGATTCGTCTCGTTTTGTCTCCACTCGGCTCAATTCGGCTATGTTCTCTCTCTTTGACTCTATTCTATTCTGTTGTATTCTTTCTGTTCTGTTCTATTCTCTCCTATTCTGTTGTACTCTATTCTATTCTACCCTACCCGACCCAACGGCACCCCACCCGAACCTACCCTACTTTAATCTATTGGATTCAATTCGATTCCGTGCAAAGCGATTTGATAGGACTTGACTGGATTCGGCAAATCTGAAGGGATTTGATGAGATTCCATGCGACTCGACGTGATTCAGTAGGATTCTCTGAGGTTTGACGCAATTCGAAGTTATTCGACGTGATTCGATGGGATTCGACACGATATGAAGCGATTTGACCTTGTTTGATTCAAAACGATGTGACTCGACTCGATTCGACCTGATTCGATTCGACGCTGTTCGGTGACAGTCAGTGCGATTCTGCTTGATTCCACTCGATTAGGTGTGATTCGGCAGTATACAGCTCTTTTCGGCTGTCTTCAGCTCCATTCGTCTCTATTCAGCTTATTCGGCTCTATTCGACTGTATTCGACTCTACTCTTTTCCACTCGATTCTACTCGATTCTATTCCTTCTATTCTGTTCTAATCTCTTCTATTCCACTCTACTCTGTTCTATTCTCCCCTCCCCTCCCCTCCCCTTCTCTAATCTATACGTCTCGATTGGATTTGACGCGTTGAACGCGATTCGAGGCGATGAAGCTTGAATCGGCTCGATTCGGCTCTATTCGGCTCAGTTAGGCTCCATTCAGCTTGGTTTGGCTTGAATCGCTTCGAATCTGCTCGATTTGGCCTTCTTCGGCCCTATTCTGCTCTATTCGACTCTTTTCTACTCTATTCGTTTCTATTTGACTCCATTCTACTCCATTCTATTCATTCCACACTATTCTACACTATTCTACTCTATTCTGCTCTACCCTACCCAACACCACTCTAATTTACTCTACTTGCTTCTCCACGATTCCTCTCATTTTGTCTGCATTTGGCTCTATTCAGCTCTATTCTACTCTTCTCTACTCTATTGTATTGTTTCTACTCTGTTCTGTACTATTCTACTCTATTCTACCCTACCCTATGCTACCCAACTCTAAGGTATTGTAATCCACTTGATTGGATTTGATTCAACCCATTTCGACGCGATTCGGCTGGATTTGGCTCTGTTCAAATCTATTCTACTCTACTCTATTCCCCTCTATTCTACTCTAGCCTACTCTTTTCTGTATTCGTTCTGTGTTGTTCTGTTCTATTTTGTTGTGTTCTGTTCTGTTTTATTCTATTCTACTCTATTCTACCCTACTCTAGCCTACCCGAACCTCCCCTAGTCTAGTCTATTCAATTGAATTCGAGAAATTTTGACGCGACTAGGGGCCGAATCGGTGTGATTCATGTCCATTCGGCTCCATTTGTCTCGAATAGTGTGGATTCAGCTCGATTAGGCTCGATTTGGCTCCATTAGGCTCGATTCACTGGATTCGGCTCGATTTCGCTCAATTCAGCTCGATTTGGCCCTCTTTGGCCCTCTTCGGCTCTCTTCAGCTCTTTTCTACTCTACTCGATTCCATTGCACACCATTCTACTCCATTCTACGCTCTTCTACTATAAAAAAAAATACCCTACTGTAATTGATTCGATGGGATTCGACGCCATTCGACGCGATTTGTCTCGTTTCGTCTCCATTCAGCTTGATTCGACTCTGTTCTACTCTACTCTATTCTACTCTACACTATTCTGCTCTGCTCTACCCTTTTCTACTCTATTCTATTGTATCCTTTCCATTCTCTTCTACTGTGTTCAAGTCTACTCTATTCCATCCTACCCTAATCTAATCTATTCTACTGGATTCGATTCCACGCATCTCGATGCGATTCGGCTCAAATCGGCTCCTTTCCACTCCATTCATCCCCAATCGGCTCAAATCGGTTCGATTCAGCTCTAATCGGCTCCATTCGGCTCCAGTCAGCTCGAATAGGCTCTATTCAGCTCTATTCGGCTCTATTAGACTCTACTCAACTCTATTATCTCTTTTCGACTCCATGCTACACCATTCTACTCCATCCTAAACTATTCTCTACTGTATTGTATTGTACTCTACCCTACTGTAGTCTATTCTATTTGATTGGATTGGAATTGATCAGATTCAATGCAATTCGACGGGATTCGACGCGATACGGCACGATTCCACGGGATTCGGCGTGATTCGTCTTGGTTTCTATCCATTTAGCTCTTTTGGGCTCTATTTGGCTCTATTCGGCAATGTTCGACTCTGCTCTACTCTACTCTTCTATACTCTGCTCGTCTCGACCCTATTCTTTCAGTTCAGTTCTCTTCTGTTCTGTTCTACTGCACTCTATTCTACCCTACCCTACCCTACCCTAACTTAGCCTACTGTAATCTGTTCTATGCTATTCGACACACTTGAATGGAATTCGACCTGATTCGGGTCGTATCGGCTCGATTCATCTCCTTTCTGCTCCATTAAACTCGATTCGGTTCTATTCGGCTCTTTTCCACTCTATTCGGCTCTTTTTGGCAGTATTCAACTCTATTTGACTCTAGTCTACTCGATTCTTTCTGTTCTGTTCTATTCTACTCTATTCTATTCTTCTCTACCCTACCCTAACCTTACCTTCCCCACACTAATCTATTTGATTCGATTCGACACGTTTCAAACGACTCGACATGATTCATCTCGATTCACCTTGAATTTGGTCAATTCGGCTGTATTCAGCTCTGTTTGGCTCTTTTCAGCTCTCTTCAACTCAATTTGACTCTATTCTACTGGACCCGACTCTACTTAATTCTATTCTCTTCTTTCTATTGTGTTCTGTTGTGTTGTAGTCTAGCCTCTCCTGCCGTACCCTCCTCTACTCTAATCTATTCGATTCAACGCATTTCGACGCGATTCCATGTGATTAGGCTTGAATCGGCTCGATTTAGCTCTATTTGGCTCGAATTGGGTCAATTCGTCTCGATTCTGCTCAATTCAGCATAATTAGGCTCGAGTGAACCTTATTCAGCCCTGTTCAGCTCTACTCAACCCTTTCTACTTTATTTGTCTCTATTTGGCTCCATTCAACTCCCTTCCACACCATTCTACTCTTTTCTACTCTATTCTATTCTGTTCTACCCTACCCTACTCTAATCTATTCTAATCGATTCGATTCATCACGATTTGTCTCCTTTCCTCTCCATTCGAATCGATTCGGCTTGAATTGGATCTATTCATCTATATTCTGCACTACCCGACTCTGACTATTCCACTCTACTCAACTCTACTCCGTTCTACTCTTGGTATTCTCTTCTGTTCTACTCTATTCTATTCTTCTGTGCCCTTCCCTACTGAATCCCAGTCTAACCTACACTACTCTAATCTATTCAATTTAATTCGATTCCATTCAGTTTGACACCATTCGACCCGATTTGAGACAATTCGATGGGATTCGGTGAGATTCCGCGAGATTTGATGCGTTTTGGTGGGATTTGATGGAATTCGACGAGATCCGATGCAATAGGATGCAATTAAGTGTGTTTTGGCTCGATTTTGCTGGGTTCAGATTGTCTCTATTTGGCTCATTTCAGCTCCACTAGGCTCCATTCATCCCGAATCTGGTCGACTCAACTCGATTCGGCTCATTTTGGTCATATGTGGTCCTATTCAGCGTTATTCGGCTCTATTCAACTCTTTTCTACCCTATTCATCTCTGTTTGAATCCATCTGACTCCATGCCACACCATTCTATTCCATTCTACACTACTGTATTCTACAAAACCCTCCCCCACCCTAGCCTATCCTAATCTAGTCTGCTCTTTTCTAGTCTCCTTTTCTATTTTCTCTATTCCATCCTATGCTACTCTACCATACCCTACACTAAGCTAACCTACCCTGACCTATGCTGTTCTATTCTATTTCCTTCTATTTTCTCTGTTCCACCGTATGCTTCCCTACCCTATGCTACCCCACCGTACCATACTCTACTACTTTGGGTTACTCAATAAGGGTCCTAATTAAGGGGAGTAGTTCGGGCAAGGGTACTCCTTAAGGCAAGTGTACTAGTTCAGGCTACTAGTCAAGGCCAGGGTACTAGTTATGCAAGGGCACTAGTTAAGGCCAGGCTACTAGTTAAGGCATGGGTACTTGTTGAGGGTACTGGTTAAGGCAAGGGTACCAGTTCAGGCTACTTGTTAAGGACGTACTACTAGTGAAGGCAAGGGTACTAGTGAAGACTACTGGTTAAGGCAAGGGTACTTGTTAGGACTACTAGTTAAGGCAAGGGTACTACATTAGGCTAAGAGTTCAGGCAAGGGTACTCGTTCAGATTACTGACTTAGGGTACTCTTCAAGACTAGTTGTCTAGGCTACTGCTCTATGCCACTAGTCTAGCTGACTAGTCCAGCTTACTAGTCTAGGCTTCTACTCTAGCCTTCTCTCGTCTACTCTAATGTAGTCTACTTGCATCTACCCTAGCCTTCCTATCATAAACTACCCTACCCTAACCTATTCTAATCGATTCCATTTGATTCGATTCAAAGCATTTCGATGCGACCGGACACCATCACGCTTGAGTCGGCTCGGTTCCGCAACATCAGCTCGATTCAGCTCGATTTGGCTCGAATCGCTTCAATTCAGCTCGTTTCCACTCGGTTCAGCCTTATTCGGCCCTATTTGGCTCGATTCGACTCTTTTCTACTCTATTTGTCTCTGTTCGACTCCATTTGACTCCACTCTTCTCCATTCTACGCTATTCTACTCTACCCTACGATACTCTAATCTATTCGATTGGATGCGATTCGGAGCAATTCGGTGTGATTCATCTCGTTTTGTTTCCATTTGACTCGATTCGGCCAGAATTGGCTCTATTCAGCTATATCCTGCACTCTTTGACTCTATTTGACTCAATTCTACTCTGCTCTACTCTTGTCTGCTTTACTCTCTCTACTCTACCCTACTGTACTATATTCTATTCTGTACTACTCTGTTCTATTCTACCCACTCGCCCCTCCCCTACCCTTCCCGAATCTATTTGATTAGATTCGATATGACGTATTTCCACGCGATTTGACGCGACTAGGCTTGAATCAGCTCGATTCAGTTCGAATCGGCTCTATTCGGCTCGACTTGGCTCCATTTCACTCCGTTCGGCTCGATTAGGCTCGAATTCCATCGATTCTGCTGGATTCTGCTCAATTAGGCCTTATTTGGGCCTATTCGGCCCTATTCTGCTCTATTAGACTCTTTTGTACTCTATTCATATCTACCCCTCTCTATTGGACTCCGTTCAACTCCATTCCTCACTATTTTCCTCTCTTCTATTCTACCCTTCCCTACCCTAATCTCTTCTAATCGATTCGATTTGATTTGACGCGATTCGAAGCAACCGGACGTGATTCGTCTCGTTTTGTCTCCACTCGGCTCAATTCGGCTATGTTCTCTCTCTTTGACTCTATTCTATTCTGTTGTATTCTTTCTGTTCTGTTCTATTCTCTCCTATTCTGTTGTACTCTATTCTATTCTACCCTACCCGACCCAACGGCACCCCACCCGAACCTACCCTACTTTAATCTATTGGATTCAATTCGATTCCGTGCAAAGCGATTTGATAGGACTTGACTGGATTCGGCAAATCTGAAGGGATTTGATGAGATTCCATGCGACTCGACGTGATTCAGTAGGATTCTCTGAGGTTTGACGCAATTCGAAGTTATTCGACGTGATTCGATGGGATTCGACACGATATGAAGCGATTTGACCTTGTTTGATTCAAAACGATGTGACTCGACTCGATTCGACCTGATTCGATTCGACGCTGTTCGGTGACAGTCAGTGCGATTCTGCTTGATTCCACTCGATTAGGTGTGATTCGGCAGTATACAGCTCTTTTCGGCTGTCTTCAGCTCCATTCGTCTCTATTCAGCTTATTCGGCTCTATTCGACTGTATTCGACTCTACTCTTTTCCACTCGATTCTACTCGATTCTATTCCTTCTATTCTGTTCTAATCTCTTCTATTCCACTCTACTCTGTTCTATTCTCCCCTCCCCTCCCCTCCCCTTCTCTAATCTATACGTCTCGATTGGATTTGACGCGTTGAACGCGATTCGAGGCGATGAAGCTTGAATCGGCTCGATTCGGCTCTATTCGGCTCAGTTAGGCTCCATTCAGCTTGGTTTGGCTTGAATCGCTTCGAATCTGCTCGATTTGGCCTTCTTCGGCCCTATTCTGCTCTATTCGACTCTTTTCTACTCTATTCGTTTCTATTTGACTCCATTCTACTCCATTCTATTCATTCCACACTATTCTACACTATTCTACTCTATTCTGCTCTACCCTACCCAACACCACTCTAATTTACTCTACTTGCTTCTCCACGATTCCTCTCATTTTGTCTGCATTTGGCTCTATTCAGCTCTATTCTACTCTTCTCTACTCTATTGTATTGTTTCTACTCTGTTCTGTACTATTCTACTCTATTCTACCCTACCCTATGCTACCCAACTCTAAGGTATTGTAATCCACTTGATTGGATTTGATTCAACCCATTTCGACGCGATTCGGCTGGATTTGGCTCTGTTCAAATCTATTCTACTCTACTCTATTCCCCTCTATTCTACTCTAGCCTACTCTTTTCTGTATTCGTTCTGTGTTGTTCTGTTCTATTTTGTTGTGTTCTGTTCTGTTTTATTCTATTCTACTCTATTCTACCCTACTCTAGCCTACCCGAACCTCCCCTAGTCTAGTCTATTCAATTGAATTCGAGAAATTTTGACGCGACTAGGGGCCGAATCGGTGTGATTCATGTCCATTCGGCTCCATTTGTCTCGAATAGTGTGGATTCAGCTCGATTAGGCTCGATTTGGCTCCATTAGGCTCGATTCACTGGATTCGGCTCGATTTCGCTCAATTCAGCTCGATTTGGCCCTCTTTGGCCCTCTTCGGCTCTCTTCAGCTCTTTTCTACTCTACTCGATTCCATTGCACACCATTCTACTCCATTCTACGCTCTTCTACTATAAAAAAAAATACCCTACTGTAATTGATTCGATGGGATTCGACGCCATTCGACGCGATTTGTCTCGTTTCGTCTCCATTCAGCTTGATTCGACTCTGTTCTACTCTACTCTATTCTACTCTACACTATTCTGCTCTGCTCTACCCTTTTCTACTCTATTCTATTGTATCCTTTCCATTCTCTTCTACTGTGTTCAAGTCTACTCTATTCCATCCTACCCTAATCTAATCTATTCTACTGGATTCGATTCCACGCATCTCGATGCGATTCGGCTCAAATCGGCTCCTTTCCACTCCATTCATCCCCAATCGGCTCAAATCGGTTCGATTCAGCTCTAATCGGCTCCATTCGGCTCCAGTCAGCTCGAATAGGCTCTATTCAGCTCTATTCGGCTCTATTAGACTCTACTCAACTCTATTATCTCTTTTCGACTCCATGCTACACCATTCTACTCCATCCTAAACTATTCTCTACTGTATTGTATTGTACTCTACCCTACTGTAGTCTATTCTATTTGATTGGATTGGAATTGATCAGATTCAATGCAATTCGACGGGATTCGACGCGATACGGCACGATTCCACGGGATTCGGCGTGATTCGTCTTGGTTTCTATCCATTTAGCTCTTTTGGGCTCTATTTGGCTCTATTCGGCAATGTTCGACTCTGCTCTACTCTACTCTTCTATACTCTGCTCGTCTCGACCCTATTCTTTCAGTTCAGTTCTCTTCTGTTCTGTTCTACTGCACTCTATTCTACCCTACCCTACCCTACCCTAACTTAGCCTACTGTAATCTGTTCTATGCTATTCGACACACTTGAATGGAATTCGACCTGATTCGGGTCGTATCGGCTCGATTCATCTCCTTTCTGCTCCATTAAACTCGATTCGGTTCTATTCGGCTCTTTTCCACTCTATTCGGCTCTTTTTGGCAGTATTCGACTCTATTTGACTCTAGTCTACTCGATTCTTTCTGTTCTGTTCTATTCTACTCTATTCTATTCTTCTCTACCCTACCCTAACCTTACCTTCCCCACACTAATCTATTTGATTCGATTCGACACGTTTCAAACGACTCGACATGATTCATCTCGATTCACCTTGAATTTGGTCAATTCGGCTGTATTCAGCTCTGTTTGGCTCTTTTCAGCTCTCTTCAACTCAATTTGACTCTATTCTACTGGACCCGACTCTACTTAATTCTATTCTCTTCTTTCTATTGTGTTCTGTTGTGTTGTAGTCTAGCCTCTCCTGCCGTACCCTCCTCTACTCTAATCTATTCGATTCAACGCATTTCGACGCGATTCCATGTGATTAGGCTTGAATCGGCTCGATTTAGCTCTATTTGGCTCGAATTGGGTCAATTCGTCTCGATTCTGCTCAATTCAGCATAATTAGGCTCGAGTGAACCTTATTCAGCCCTGTTCAGCTCTACTCAACCCTTTCTACTTTATTTGTCTCTATTTGGCTCCATTCAACTCCCTTCCACACCATTCTACTCTTTTCTACTCTATTCTATTCTGTTCTACCCTACCCTACTCTAATCTATTCTAATCGATTCGATTCATCACGATTTGTCTCCTTTCCTCTCCATTCGAATCGATTCGGCTTGAATTGGATCTATTCATCTATATTCTGCACTACCCGACTCTGACTATTCCACTCTACTCAACTCTACTCCGTTCTACTCTTGGTATTCTCTTCTGTTCTACTCTATTCTATTCTTCTGTGCCCTTCCCTACTGAATCCCAGTCTAACCTACACTACTCTAATCTATTCAATTTAATTCGATTCCATTCAGTTTGACACCATTCGACCCGATTTGAGACAATTCGATGGGATTCGGTGAGATTCCGCGAGATTTGATGCGTTTTGGTGGGATTTGATGGAATTCGACGAGATCCGATGCAATAGGATGCAATTAAGTGTGTTTTGGCTCGATTTTGCTGGGTTCAGATTGTCTCTATTTGGCTCATTTCAGCTCCACTAGGCTCCATTCATCCCGAATCTGGTCGACTCAACTCGATTCGGCTCATTTTGGTCATATGTGGTCCTATTCAGCGTTATTCGGCTCTATTCAACTCTTTTCTACCCTATTCATCTCTGTTTGAATCCATCTGACTCCATGCCACACCATTCTATTCCATTCTACACTACTGTATTCTACAAAACCCTCCCCCACCCTAGCCTATCCTAATCTAGTCTGCTCTTTTCTAGTCTCCTTTTCTATTTTCTCTATTCCATCCTATGCTACTCTACCATACCCTACACTAAGCTAACCTACCCTGACCTATGCTGTTCTATTCTATTTCCTTCTATTTTCTCTGTTCCACCGTATGCTTCCCTACCCTATGCTACCCCACCGTACCATACTCTACTACTTTGGGTTACTCAATAAGGGTCCTAATTAAGGGGAGTAGTTCGGGCAAGGGTACTCCTTAAGGCAAGTGTACTAGTTCAGGCTACTAGTCAAGGCCAGGGTACTAGTTATGCAAGGGCACTAGTTAAGGCCAGGCTACTAGTTAAGGCATGGGTACTTGTTGAGGGTACTGGTTAAGGCAAGGGTACCAGTTCAGGCTACTTGTTAAGGACGTACTACTAGTGAAGGCAAGGGTACTAGTGAAGACTACTGGTTAAGGCAAGGGTACTTGTTAGGACTACTAGTTAAGGCAAGGGTACTACATTAGGCTAAGAGTTCAGGCAAGGGTACTCGTTCAGATTACTGACTTAGGGTACTCTTCAAGACTAGTTGTCTAGGCTACTGCTCTATGCCACTAGTCTAGCTGACTAGTCCAGCTTACTAGTCTAGGCTTCTACTCTAGCCTTCTCTCGTCTACTCTAATGTAGTCTACTTGCATCTACCCTAGCCTTCCTATCATAAACTACCCTACCCTAACCTATTCTAATCGATTCCATTTGATTCGATTCAAAGCATTTCGATGCGACCGGACACCATCACGCTTGAGTCGGCTCGGTTCCGCAACATCAGCTCGATTCAGCTCGATTTGGCTCGAATCGCTTCAATTCAGCTCGTTTCCACTCGGTTCAGCCTTATTCGGCCCTATTTGGCTCGATTCGACTCTTTTCTACTCTATTTGTCTCTGTTCGACTCCATTTGACTCCACTCTTCTCCATTCTACGCTATTCTACTCTACCCTACGATACTCTAATCTATTCGATTGGATGCGATTCGGAGCAATTCGGTGTGATTCATCTCGTTTTGTTTCCATTTGACTCGATTCGGCCAGAATTGGCTCTATTCAGCTATATCCTGCACTCTTTGACTCTATTTGACTCAATTCTACTCTGCTCTACTCTTGTCTGCTTTACTCTCTCTACTCTACCCTACTGTACTATATTCTATTCTGTACTACTCTGTTCTATTCTACCCACTCGCCCCTCCCCTACCCTTCCCGAATCTATTTGATTAGATTCGATATGACGTATTTCCACGCGATTTGACGCGACTAGGCTTGAATCAGCTCGATTCAGTTCGAATCGGCTCTATTCGGCTCGACTTGGCTCCATTTCACTCCGTTCGGCTCGATTAGGCTCGAATTCCATCGATTCTGCTGGATTCTGCTCAATTAGGCCTTATTTGGGCCTATTCGGCCCTATTCTGCTCTATTAGACTCTTTTGTACTCTATTCATATCTACCCCTCTCTATTGGACTCCGTTCAACTCCATTCCTCACTATTTTCCTCTCTTCTATTCTACCCTTCCCTACCCTAATCTCTTCTAATCGATTCGATTTGATTTGACGCGATTCGAAGCAACCGGACGTGATTCGTCTCGTTTTGTCTCCACTCGGCTCAATTCGGCTATGTTCTCTCTCTTTGACTCTATTCTATTCTGTTGTATTCTTTCTGTTCTGTTCTATTCTCTCCTATTCTGTTGTACTCTATTCTATTCTACCCTACCCGACCCAACGGCACCCCACCCGAACCTACCCTACTTTAATCTATTGGATTCAATTCGATTCCGTGCAAAGCGATTTGATAGGACTTGACTGGATTCGGCAAATCTGAAGGGATTTGATGAGATTCCATGCGACTCGACGTGATTCAGTAGGATTCTCTGAGGTTTGACGCAATTCGAAGTTATTCGACGTGATTCGATGGGATTCGACACGATATGAAGCGATTTGACCTTGTTTGATTCAAAACGATGTGACTCGACTCGATTCGACCTGATTCGATTCGACGCTGTTCGGTGACAGTCAGTGCGATTCTGCTTGATTCCACTCGATTAGGTGTGATTCGGCAGTATACAGCTCTTTTCGGCTGTCTTCAGCTCCATTCGTCTCTATTCAGCTTATTCGGCTCTATTCGACTGTATTCGACTCTACTCTTTTCCACTCGATTCTACTCGATTCTATTCCTTCTATTCTGTTCTAATCTCTTCTATTCCACTCTACTCTGTTCTATTCTCCCCTCCCCTCCCCTCCCCTCCCCTTCTCTAATCTATACGTCTCGATTGGATTTGACGCGTTGAACGCGATTCGAGGCGATGAAGCTTGAATCGGCTCGATTCGGCTCGATTTGGCTCTATTCGGCTCAGTTAGGCTCCATTCAGCTTGGTTTGGCTTGAATCGCTTCGAATCTGCTCGATTTGGCCTTCTTCGGCCCTATTCTGCTCTATTCGACTCTTTTCTACTCTATTCGTTTCTATTTGACTCCATTCTACTCCATTCTATTCATTCCACACTATTCTACACTATTCTACTCTATTCTGCTCTACCCTACCCAACACCACTCTAATTTACTCTACTTGCTTCTCCACGATTCCTCTCATTTTGTCTGCATTTGGCTCTATTCAGCTCTATTCTACTCTTCTCTACTCTATTGTATTGTTTCTACTCTGTTCTGTACTATTCTACTCTATTCTACCCTACCCTATGCTACCCAACTCTAAGGTATTGTAATCCACTTGATTGGATTTGATTCAACCCATTTCGACGCGATTCGGCTGGATTTGGCTCTGTTCAAATCTATTCTACTCTACTCTATTCCCCTCTATTCTACTCTAGCCTACTCTTTTCTGTATTCGTTCTGTGTTGTTCTGTTCTATTTTGTTGTGTTCTGTTCTGTTTTATTCTATTCTACTCTATTCTACCCTACTCTAGCCTACCCGAACCTCCCCTAGTCTAGTCTATTCAATTGAATTCGAGAAATTTTGACGCGACTAGGGGCCGAATCGGTGTGATTCATGTCCATTCGGCTCCATTTGTCTCGAATAGTGTGGATTCAGCTCGATTAGGCTCGATTTGGCTCCATTAGGCTCGATTCACTGGATTCGGCTCGATTTCGCTCAATTCAGCTCGATTTGGCCCTCTTTGGCCCTCTTCGGCTCTCTTCAGCTCTTTTCTACTCTACTCGATTCCATTGCACACCATTCTACTCCATTCTACGCTCTTCTACTATAAAAAAAAAATACCCTACTGTAATTGATTCGATGGGATTCGACGCCATTCGACGCGATTTGTCTCGTTTCGTCTCCATTCAGCTTGATTCGACTCTGTTCTACTCTACTCTATTCTACTCTACACTATTCTGCTCTGCTCTACCCTTTTCTACTCTATTCTATTGTATCCTTTCCATTCTCTTCTACTGTGTTCAAGTCTACTCTATTCCATCCTACCCTAATCTAATCTATTCTACTGGATTCGATTCCACGCATCTCGATGCGATTCGGCTCAAATCGGCTCCTTTCCACTCCATTCATCCCCAATCGGCTCAAATCGGTTCGATTCAGCTCTAATCGGCTCCATTCGGCTCCAGTCAGCTCGAATAGGCTCTATTCAGCTCTATTCGGCTCTATTAGACTCTACTCAACTCTATTATCTCTTTTCGACTCCATGCTACACCATTCCACTCCATCCTAAACTATTCTCTACTGTATTGTATTGTACTCTACCCTACTGTAGTCTATTCTATTTGATTGGATTGGAATTGATCAGATTCAATGCAATTCGACGGGATTCGACGCGATACGGCACGATTCCACGGGATTCGGCGTGATTCGTCTTGGTTTCTATCCATTTAGCTCTTTTGGGCTCTATTTGGCTCTATTCGGCAATGTTCGACTCTGCTCTACTCTACTCTTCTATACTCTGCTCGTCTCGACCCTATTCTTTCAGTTCAGTTCTCTTCTGTTCTGTTCTACTGCACTCTATTCTACCCTACCCTACCCTACCCTAACTTAGCCTACTGTAATCTGTTCTATGCTATTCGACACACTTGAATGGAATTCGACCTGATTCGGGTCGTATCGGCTCGATTCATCTCCTTTCTGCTCCATTAAACTCGATTCGGTTCTATTCGGCTCTTTTCCACTCTATTCGGCTCTTTTTGGCAGTATTCGACTCTATTTGACTCTAGTCTACTCGATTCTTTCTGTTCTGTTCTATTCTACTCTATTCTATTCTTCTCTACCCTACCCTAACCTTACCTTCCCCACACTAATCTATTTGATTCGATTCGACACGTTTCAAACGACTCGACATGATTCATCTCGATTCACCTTGAATTTGGTCAATTCGGCTGTATTCAGCTCTGTTTGGCTCTTTTCAGCTCTCTTCAACTCAATTTGACTCTATTCTACTGGACCCGACTCTACTTAATTCTATTCTCTTCTTTCTATTGTGTTCTGTTGTGTTGTAGTCTAGCCTCTCCTGCCGTACCCTCCTCTACTCTAATCTATTCGATTCAACGCATTTCGACGCGATTCCATGTGATTAGGCTTGAATCGGCTCGATTTAGCTCTATTTGGCTCGAATTGGGTCAATTCGTCTCGATTCTGCTCAATTCAGCATAATTAGGCTCGAGTGAACCTTATTCAGCCCTGTTCAGCTCTACTCAACCCTTTCTACTTTATTTGTCTCTATTTGGCTCCATTCAACTCCCTTCCACACCATTCTACTCTTTTCTACTCTATTCTATTCTGTTCTACCCTACCCTACTCTAATCTATTCTAATCGATTCGATTCATCACGATTTGTCTCCTTTCCTCTCCATTCGAATCGATTCGGCTTGAATTGGATCTATTCATCTATATTCTGCACTACCCGACTCTGACTATTCCACTCTACTCAACTCTACTCCGTTCTACTCTTGGTATTCTCTTCTGTTCTACTCTATTCTATTCTTCTGTGCCCTTCCCTACTGAATCCCAGTCTAACCTACACTACTCTAATCTATTCAATTTAATTCGATTCCATTCAGTTTGACACCATTCGACCCGATTTGAGACAATTCGATGGGATTCGGTGAGATTCCGCGAGATTTGATGCGTTTTGGTGGGATTTGATGGAATTCGACGAGATCCGATGCAATAGGATGCAATTAAGTGTGTTTTGGCTCGATTTTGCTGGGTTCAGATTGTCTCTATTTGGCTCATTTCAGCTCCACTAGGCTCCATTCATCCCGAATCTGGTCGACTCAACTCGATTCGGCTCATTTTGGTCATATGTGGTCCTATTCAGCGTTATTCGGCTCTATTCAACTCTTTTCTACCCTATTCATCTCTGTTTGAATCCATCTGACTCCATGCCACACCATTCTATTCCATTCTACACTACTGTATTCTACAAAACCCTCCCCCACCCTAGCCTATCCTAATCTAGTCTGCTCTTTTCTAGTCTCCTTTTCTATTTTCTCTATTCCATCCTATGCTACTCTACCATACCCTACACTAAGCTAACCTACCCTGACCTATGCTGTTCTATTCTATTTCCTTCTATTTTCTCTGTTCCACCGTATGCTTCCCTACCCTATGCTACCCCACCGTACCATACTCTACTACTTTGGGTTACTCAATAAGGGTCCTAATTAAGGGGAGTAGTTCGGGCAAGGGTACTCCTTAAGGCAAGTGTACTAGTTCAGGCTACTAGTCAAGGCCAGGGTACTAGTTATGCAAGGGCACTAGTTAAGGCCAGGCTACTAGTTAAGGCATGGGTACTTGTTGAGGGTACTGGTTAAGGCAAGGGTACCAGTTCAGGCTACTTGTTAAGGACGTACTACTAGTGAAGGCAAGGGTACTAGTGAAGACTACTGGTTAAGGCAAGGGTACTTGTTAGGACTACTAGTTAAGGCAAGGGTACTACATTAGGCTAAGAGTTCAGGCAAGGGTACTCGTTCAGATTACTGACTTAGGGTACTCTTCAAGACTAGTTGTCTAGGCTACTGCTCTATGCCACTAGTCTAGCTGACTAGTCCAGCTTACTAGTCTAGGCTTCTACTCTAGCCTTCTCTCGTCTACTCTAATGTAGTCTACTTGCATCTACCCTAGCCTTCCTATCATAAACTACCCTACCCTAACCTATTCTAATCGATTCCATTTGATTCAATTCAAAGCATTTCGATGCGACCGGACACCATCACGCTTGAGTCGGCTCGGTTCCGCAACATCAGCTCGATTCAGCTCGATTTGGCTCGAATCGCTTCAATTCAGCTCGTTTCCACTCGGTTCAGCCTTATTCGGCCCTATTTGGCTCGATTCGACTCTTTTCTACTCTATTTGTCTCTGTTCGACTCCATTTGACTCCACTCTTCTCCATTCTACGCTATTCTACTCTACCCTACGATACTCTAATCTATTCGATTGGATGCGATTCGGAGCAATTCGGTGTGATTCATCTCGTTTTGTTTCCATTTGACTCGATTCGGCCAGAATTGGCTCTATTCAGCTATATCCTGCACTCTTTGACTCTATTTGACTCAATTCTACTCTGCTCTACTCTTGTCTGCTTTACTCTCTCTACTCTACCCTACTGTACTATATTCTATTCTGTACTACTCTGTTCTATTCTACCCACTCGCCCCTCCCCTACCCTTCCCGAATCTATTTGATTAGATTCGATATGACGTATTTCCACGCGATTTGACGCGACTAGGCTTGAATCAGCTCGATTCAGTTCGAATCGGCTCTATTCGGCTCGACTTGGCTCCATTTCACTCCGTTCGGCTCGATTAGGCTCGAATTCCATCGATTCTGCTGGATTCTGCTCAATTAGGCCTTATTTGGGCCTATTCGGCCCTATTCTGCTCTATTAGACTCTTTTGTACTCTATTCATATCTACCCCTCTCTATTGGACTCCGTTCAACTCCATTCCTCACTATTTTCCTCTCTTCTATTCTACCCTTCCCTACCCTAATCTCTTCTAATCGATTCGATTTGATTTGACGCGATTCGAAGCAACCGGACGTGATTCGTCTCGTTTTGTCTCCACTCGGCTCAATTCGGCTATGTTCTCTCTCTTTGACTCTATTCTATTCTGTTGTATTCTTTCTGTTCTGTTCTATTCTCTCCTATTCTGTTGTACTCTATTCTATTCTACCCTACCCGACCCAACGGCACCCCACCCGAACCTACCCTACTTTAATCTATTGGATTCAATTCGATTCCGTGCAAAGCGATTTGATAGGACTTGACTGGATTCGGCAAATCTGAAGGGATTTGATGAGATTCCATGCGACTCGACGTGATTCAGTAGGATTCTCTGAGGTTTGACGCAATTCGAAGTTATTCGACGTGATTCGATGGGATTCGACACGATATGAAGCGATTTGACCTTGTTTGATTCAAAACGATGTGACTCGACTCGATTCGACCTGATTCGATTCGACGCTGTTCGGTGACAGTCAGTGCGATTCTGCTTGATTCCACTCGATTAGGTGTGATTCGGCAGTATACAGCTCTTTTCGGCTGTCTTCAGCTCCATTCGTCTCTATTCAGCTTATTCGGCTCTATTCGACTGTATTCGACTCTACTCTTTTCCACTCGATTCTACTCGATTCTATTCCTTCTATTCTGTTCTAATCTCTTCTATTCCACTCTACTCTGTTCTATTCTCCCCTCCCCTCCCCTCCCCTCCCCTTCTCTAATCTATACGTCTCGATTGGATTTGACGCGTTGAACGCGATTCGAGGCGATGAAGCTTGAATCGGCTCGATTCGGCTCGATTTGGCTCTATTCGGCTCAGTTAGGCTCCATTCAGCTTGGTTTGGCTTGAATCGCTTCGAATCTGCTCGATTTGGCCTTCTTCGGCCCTATTCTGCTCTATTCGACTCTTTTCTACTCTATTCGTTTCTATTTGACTCCATTCTACTCCATTCTATTCATTCCACACTATTCTACACTATTCTACTCTATTCTGCTCTACCCTACCCAACACCACTCTAATTTACTCTACTTGCTTCTCCACGATTCCTCTCATTTTGTCTGCATTTGGCTCTATTCAGCTCTATTCTACTCTTCTCTACTCTATTGTATTGTTTCTACTCTGTTCTGTACTATTCTACTCTATTCTACCCTACCCTATGCTACCCAACTCTAAGGTATTGTAATCCACTTGATTGGATTTGATTCAACCCATTTCGACGCGATTCGGCTGGATTTGGCTCTGTTCAAATCTATTCTACTCTACTCTATTCCCCTCTATTCTACTCTAGCCTACTCTTTTCTGTATTCGTTCTGTGTTGTTCTGTTCTATTTTGTTGTGTTCTGTTCTGTTTTATTCTATTCTACTCTATTCTACCCTACTCTAGCCTACCCGAACCTCCCCTAGTCTAGTCTATTCAATTGAATTCGAGAAATTTTGACGCGACTAGGGGCCGAATCGGTGTGATTCATGTCCATTCGGCTCCATTTGTCTCGAATAGTGTGGATTCAGCTCGATTAGGCTCGATTTGGCTCCATTAGGCTCGATTCACTGGATTCGGCTCGATTTCGCTCAATTCAGCTCGATTTGGCCCTCTTTGGCCCTCTTCGGCTCGATTTCGCTCAATTCAGCTCGATTTGGCCCTCTTTGGCCCTCTTCGGCTCTCTTCAGCTCTTTTCTACTCTACTCGATTCCATTGCACACCATTCTACTCCATTCTACGCTCTTCTACTATAAAAAAAAAATACCCTACTGTAATTGATTCGATGGGATTCGACGCCATTCGACGCGATTTGTCTCGTTTCGTCTCCATTCAGCTTGATTCGACTCTGTTCTACTCTACTCTATTCTACTCTACACTATTCTGCTCTGCTCTACCCTTTTCTACTCTATTCTATTGTATCCTTTCCATTCTCTTCTACTGTGTTCAAGTCTACTCTATTCCATCCTACCCTAATCTAATCTATTCTACTGGATTCGATTCCACGCATCTCGATGCGATTCGGCTCAAATCGGCTCCTTTCCACTCCATTCATCCCCAATCGGCTCAAATCGGTTCGATTCAGCTCTAATCGGCTCCATTCGGCTCCAGTCAGCTCGAATAGGCTCTATTCAGCTCTATTCGGCTCTATTAGACTCTACTCAACTCTATTATCTCTTTTCGACTCCATGCTACACCATTCCACTCCATCCTAAACTATTCTCTACTGTATTGTATTGTACTCTACCCTACTGTAGTCTATTCTATTTGATTGGATTGGAATTGATCAGATTCAATGCAATTCGACGGGATTCGACGCGATACGGCACGATTCCACGGGATTCGGCGTGATTCGTCTTGGTTTCTATCCATTTAGCTCTTTTGGGCTCTATTTGGCTCTATTCGGCAATGTTCGACTCTGCTCTACTCTACTCTTCTATACTCTGCTCGTCTCGACCCTATTCTTTCAGTTCAGTTCTCTTCTGTTCTGTTCTACTGCACTCTATTCTACCCTACCCTACCCTACCCTAACTTAGCCTACTGTAATCTGTTCTATGCTATTCGACACACTTGAATGGAATTCGACCTGATTCGGGTCGTATCGGCTCGATTCATCTCCTTTCTGCTCCATTAAACTCGATTCGGTTCTATTCGGCTCTTTTCCACTCTATTCGGCTCTTTTTGGCAGTATTCGACTCTATTTGACTCTAGTCTACTCGATTCTTTCTGTTCTGTTCTATTCTACTCTATTCTATTCTTCTCTACCCTACCCTAACCTTACCTTCCCCACACTAATCTATTTGATTCGATTCGACACGTTTCAAACGACTCGACATGATTCATCTCGATTCACCTTGAATTTGGTCAATTCGGCTGTATTCAGCTCTGTTTGGCTCTTTTCAGCTCTCTTCAACTCAATTTGACTCTATTCTACTGGACCCGACTCTACTTAATTCTATTCTCTTCTTTCTATTGTGTTCTGTTGTGTTGTAGTCTAGCCTCTCCTGCCGTACCCTCCTCTACTCTAATCTATTCGATTCAACGCATTTCGACGCGATTCCATGTGATTAGGCTTGAATCGGCTCGATTTAGCTCTATTTGGCTCGAATTGGGTCAATTCGTCTCGATTCTGCTCAATTCAGCATAATTAGGCTCGAGTGAACCTTATTCAGCCCTGTTCAGCTCTACTCAACCCTTTCTACTTTATTTGTCTCTATTTGGCTCCATTCAACTCCCTTCCACACCATTCTACTCTTTTCTACTCTATTCTATTCTGTTCTACCCTACCCTACTCTAATCTATTCTAATCGATTCGATTCATCACGATTTGTCTCCTTTCCTCTCCATTCGAATCGATTCGGCTTGAATTGGATCTATTCATCTATATTCTGCACTACCCGACTCTGACTATTCCACTCTACTCAACTCTACTCCGTTCTACTCTTGGTATTCTCTTCTGTTCTACTCTATTCTATTCTTCTGTGCCCTTCCCTACTGAATCCCAGTCTAACCTACACTACTCTAATCTATTCAATTTAATTCGATTCCATTCAGTTTGACACCATTCGACCCGATTTGAGACAATTCGATGGGATTCGGTGAGATTCCGCGAGATTTGATGCGTTTTGGTGGGATTTGATGGAATTCGACGAGATCCGATGCAATAGGATACAATTAAGTGTGTTTTGGCTCGAATTTGCTGGGTTCAGATTGTCTCTATTTGGCTCATTTCAGCTCCACTAGGCTCCATTCATCCCGAATCTGGTCGACTCAACTCGATTCGGCTCATTTTGGTCATATGTGGTCCTATTCAGCGTTATTCGGCTCTATTCAACTCTTTTCTACCCTATTCATCTCTGTTTGAATCCATCTGACTCCATGCCACACCATTCTATTCCATTCTACACTACTGTATTCTACAAAACCCTCCCCCACCCTAGCCTATCCTAATCTAGTCTGCTCTTTTCTAGTCTCCTTTTCTATTTTCTCTATTCCATCCTATGCTACTCTACCATACCCTACACTAAGCTAACCTACCCTGACCTATGCTGTTCTATTCTATTTCCTTCTATTTTCTCTGTTCCACCGTATGCTTCCCTACCCTATGCTACCCCACCGTACCATACTCTACTACTTTGGGTTACTCAATAAGGGTCCTAATTAAGGGGAGTAGTTCGGGCAAGGGTACTCCTTAAGGCAAGTGTACTAGTTCAGGCTACTAGTCAAGGCCAGGGTACTAGTTATGCAAGGGCACTAGTTAAGGCCAGGCTACTAGTTAAGGCATGGGTACTTGTTGAGGGTACTGGTTAAGGCAAGGGTACCAGTTCAGGCTACTTGTTAAGGACGTACTACTAGTGAAGGCAAGGGTACTAGTGAAGACTACTGGTTAAGGCAAGGGTACTTGTTAGGACTACTAGTTAAGGCAAGGGTACTACATTAGGCTAAGAGTTCAGGCAAGGGTACTCGTTCAGATTACTGACTTAGGGTACTCTTCAAGACTAGTTGTCTAGGCTACTGCTCTATGCCACTAGTCTAGCTGACTAGTCCAGCT